>NW_027490184.1:924702-1047330 GCF_050948175.1 Xylocopa sonorina | reverse complement strand
GTTAGTGGTGGCATCCGAGCAGTATTTTATCCACGACAAGCCATCGTGGATAAGCGATACGGAAGGAAAGGTCGCGATCGTCCAGGCGACGCCGACACGCATCCGGCTCATCGCGCAAGGGCGAGGATTTGCCGCCGTTTCGTGGTCGGATTGCGGCCAACCTCTCCCAGACGTCTTTAAAGAAGACGAACGTTGTGCGGCCCTTGTGGGAATTCGTGCACGAAGTTTGCCACATGTTCGTCGCCTATTCCATTACCCTTTTGACACCGTCATCCAGTCCGCTTTGAATGACGGTGTCCCCGATCTTGGCGTTTTTCCCTCTACGAAGATTGTAGAGGGCCCTATGCTGCTGGACGACGATGTCGATGGGGGCCACGCCGGCCACCACGCACGCACCCTCCCACGATATCCGGCGATACGCGCCGGTAACCGCGATCAGAGCGCGACGCTGCGCGGACCTTAGCACCCTCAACTCCCTCTCCGTATACAGGTCGGCCCATCCCGCGGAAGCATATGGCACCATGGGGATGAACACTTCCTTGTAAATGCCGGAGAGCGAACCGAAGCGGAGCCCCCACGAACACCTCGCCAGCCTACTCATTTTCGCGAATTGCGACCCGACCTTGTCGCTTAGGTATTTGCAGTGGGTTCTTACGCCCATTCCTGCATCTAAGTATACGTCAAGATATCGTACCGCGGGTTTAAATTTTATATTTTTATCGCCTATTCGAATGGTCGGCGGTCTACCGGCAAGGTCGGTCTTGGAAGACCGAACGGCCTTGCGTTTTCGAACGGGTCGGGCACCTCCTCTTCGACCTAATATTGGCCTCTCGATCCAGCCACTCTTGAGTACGATTGCCTCAGTCTTTGTGGCCGAGATTTCGAGTTTAGCCGAGCTACACCATTGGAGAATCTGGTCAACGACTTGTTGGCCTTGATTCTCAATTTCTCGTCTACTATTTTCGCCCACGAGAACGATGAGATCGTCCGCGTAGGCGACAAACCTATTCTCAACTGTGGTCTCGAGTGACCGCAGGAGATCGTCGAACATAAGGTTCCAGCAAGCAGGGCCGAGTACGGAGCCTTGTGAGCATCCTCTCGTCGCCTGCTTCGAAATCTATGGCGATGCTGACCCGTCGGCCGTCGAAGTAATTTGACATCACCCCGAAAACGTTCCGAGGGCAGTCGCGTTTCTTTAGAGATTCTAAGACTGGTGGCCACCAGACGTTGTCGAAAGCTCCAGAGATGTCGAAGAGCAACGCCACGACATGTCGATGCTCAGAGGCATCGACCATGCGGCGCAGCTCCACGACCGCGTCCTCCGTCGACTTCCCGGGCATGAACCCGTACTGCCGATCGGAGATCTCCCCGGGAGCCAACGACGTCTGGTATAAACGCTTCTTGAGAAGCTTTTCGAAAAGTTTCCCTATAACCGGGAGGAGGCAAATCGGGCGGTAGGATTTTGTATCCTTCTCGTCCTTCCCTTCACCCTTCAGGAGAACTCGAAGGGAGCCCTCTTTCCAGGAGGAGGGAAAGACGCCCCATCGAAGGCATCCGTTGAGAAGTCGTGTAATTTCACCGGGGATGACTCTAACAGTGGCCTTCAGCACGCCGACCTCGATGTGGTCGGGTCCTGGTGCCTTTTTATTATTGAATGTCCTAACTGTACTCGCGACTTCCGCTTCCGCGAAGGGAGCAGCGTCGGGAGTGTCGATCCGTGCACCCTTCCTAATTTCACGCTGCGTCGGTGTGTCTTCTCCTTCCCGGTCGTCTGGAATGTGGGCCCTCAGGAGCAAGCTGGCGGTTTCGCGGGTATCATATGTTGTTTCGCTACCACGCCGGAGGGTACTGAGTACTCTCTCGACTCGGAGTTTGTTCGCCTGGAGTTTATATACGAGACTCCAGGGCCCCGAGTTCCCGTTCGACGTTACAAATCGCTGCCAGCTTTCGAGTTTCGTCCGCTTCACCTTCCTACTATATTCTCGCAAAGAAGTGCGATACTTTCGTAGTTTTTCATGGCGAACGGTTTCGTTTCTTTCCTCCTGATGGGCACGACGTAGACGGTACACGGACTTCTTTAATTTCGTAAGTTCGCGGGTCCACCACGGGTTGGACTTTCTAAAAATTCTTTTCCGTGGCATTGACGCGGCACAGGCATCGGAGATGACTTCTGTGAGCGTTTCTGTCATCCTTTCGACTTCTGCCATAGATTCGAGCTTTAAGGTTTCGAGCCCCGATCTAGATTGATCGGCCAGGCGTTCGGAGAAGAGCTCCCAATCCGCCCGATGAGTGTCGAACCGAGTGCTCGCTTCGCCCCGTTCCGCCGCTTCGGCTCTCGGTACTCTTAACCCGCGATATCTATGGCGTTATGATCGCTGTTTACCCAGCCACTCGTGACCCTCCAGCCCCGAACAAAGGGGAGCACGGATGGCGACGCCAGGGTAACGTCGATAAAAGACGAACCCCTGGTCGACCAGTAAGTAGGCGGCTGTTCAACATCGTTCACAACTTCCATGCCGAACGCTCGAATGAGCTCCTCTATCGTCTGTGCTCTGCGGCCCCCAGAGTGACGACCGAGCGTTGGCATCTAGCGAAACTAAAAGCCTCTTCCCCCCTCAGGGAACGAAACACCACTTCGAGGTGCCTGAGGTGCCCCTCGATATCGTCGCTAAACTGGAAGTAGCATAACACGACGTATACCGAGAAGCCAGGCGCCAGCACCTCCGCGCAAACACAGTGCGGGGTGCTAAGCTGTGAGACGAAAACCATTTCGAATCGAGGGTTGCAAACGGCGACCGCCGCCCACGGGTATTATGAGCCGACGGCCGCCACCTTCCTTCCGATTCCTAAACTGCTCACGGTGTGGCTCGAGCCCAGCGTTCTAACGTATGGTTCCTGCAATAGCAAGACGTCTAAACGCTTCTGGGCTACGAGCTGACGCACCTCTCCTGATACTGTAACTGAATTCTGCATATTCAGCTGTAGGATTCTAATTCCGTGGACGGAATTACGGACGCGGACGTCTGCGTCGACGTCGGTACGGTCGCGTTCGCAATCGCGGTTGCGATGGGGTTGAATTGGGTCGCGGTCGCGGGGGGTATCGCTGGGCTAATATTCGTGTTTATTTCTTCGATTTTGCGGTTTTCTACTTTGGACTCAGCCGGAGATTCCGAATCCGACCTGAGTCAGCACACCCGGTCGCGGCATGGCGATGAGGCCTGAGGGTGGCGATCATCGAGCGCGTTACCGGGCGGCTATGCTGCTCGACAATGGGGCCAACACGAGGGGACGAGGTCACGGACCGAAGATTTTTCGCCCGCCTTAACCTATTCATCGCCACGCTGACCTCACCTAGTTCTGCCCTCATCCGGAGATCCGAACGGAGGGCTATTTTACCTCCGGAATATTTAGAACCGGATGTGGCCATCATGATTTTTCGAGAAAAGGGGGGTTAACGCTTCGTACTTCGAGTAAAGGTGGGGTCGTCGATTCCCATCGGCGCGCACCGGCGCTGCCCTGCCCGGGCCGCGGTCTCCGGTTTTCCGATTTTCCAGTTAATACGCAAGGGAGACGCACGCTAGAGCCGCTTCTGTTTTATGTTCCTGTTTGTGTGTGTGAGGTATATCTTTTCTGCAGCGAACGCTGCCGAGGATATACGTGTGTAGTATTTTAGTGTGTTGTAGATCGTCCGCCGACGATTTTCGAGTCCCAACATCGAACTAGGGTATCGCTGGTCTACCTGCGGCACTTGCGATGACTAGCTTCGAGCTATTCACCTGTATGTTTACGTTTTACTTAAGTTTTTTTACTTAAGTCTTTTTGGGATTCGTATATTTTTATTTCGAGTCCGCGGTCCTGTTTGACAGAATCCACGCAAGAGCCTCGTCGGTGGCCGCGGTCTGGCAATTTTTGGACACTTGCGCGAGCCTCCTCTGGAAGTTGCAGGCTAGCACATAACAGGACTCACGCCAGGGCTCCCCAGAGGAGATCGCGGTCCTGTTCCTGTAAGGTTTTGGACTCGCGCAAATCTCGTTATCTCCGGAGAGCCGCGGTCCGGGCATGCACACACCTGCGCTTCCGCAGGAAGCCGTGGTCCAGCTCATGCTTAGACTCTCGCAAGAGACACCGGTGGAGGCCGCGGTTCTGTTTGAATCAGGGCACTCGCAGGGGCCTCGTTACATGGATGTTTGTGTTCGTGTGTAAGTGTATGTGTTTTGTGTACCTCGTACCTACTGTGTGCGCAGCAGAGGGTACACGTGATTGATTCCTCGTTCCGATGGTATTTTGGGACGAGTTATCGAGAGTCTTAACGAAAGTGGGCCGTCCGTGGACGGGAATTCGGGGTCTCGTATTCGAAATTGGGTATCCGCTGGTCGTCCGTCAAACATTGAAAAATATCTATGGAAAATACTTAAAAATATTCGGCCGGTCGATTGGGGCCCTTGCGACGGTCAACTGCGTGGTTAACCGCCTGTAGGATACGTATTACGGCCGCTTGGCTCGTTCGAGATCCCTTTATTTCGGATACCTCAGCCAAATACGAGCCAGGTCATATGTGCACGTTTACCTTGGGAAGCGAGTAGGCAGGTCGGCGAGAGATCGCCGGTAGTTTCCCGACATCTAATTTCGAGCCGAGACCTCGCGTGGCAGGTGTTATTTCCAGTAGCGATTTAGCCGTCGAGAATATTTACTTGCAAGATATTTACTTGGATAATATTTGTATGTTGGAGAATATTACCTTCGAAAATATTTGCTTCGGGACCGTCCACTACCGGTCCCTTTTTTTGCAGGTCTTAAAAATGGCCGCAGATACCTGGGGTTCTCCCCAAGTGCCAGCGGCATGTTGCCTTCCAGAAAGTCTTTGGATAAGAATTAAATAATTTTATTCTAGACTTTCGACCTCTAATTTCTATCTATTTTTAGATTCTCAATTTTCGAACTTCGATCCTTCGATTTTTCGATGTTTTATCCGTATCGCTCGAGGTTCCACTAGCCGCCCGGGTTTTGGATGCCGGGGATATTGTATCAGGGCACCAAGTGCCCACTACTACAGAAATTTTCACCACTACCCACCAGTCGGGAGTCCCATGCGCCGACCTGGCCGATCGCTTCCCAGCTCGGAACGTGGGGTCGCCGCTCCCCAGCGGCATGCACAGTCACCGCTCCGTACTAATCTGGGTCTCCGGCTGTTAAACCGGGGCTCGACCAGCACGTGCGTGCGGTTCCAGGACGAAAGTATTGTAGATCTATCTTTCGCCAATGCCCTGGCCGCCGTGTGTCGGGGTGGAGAGTCGACGACGTGGAGACTCTCTGATCACGCGTACATACGCATAGAAGTCTGCACGCCTCCACCGACCCGCCCATCAGCCCACCACCAGAGGAGGTGGGTCCTGAGGGGCATGGATGAGGATGCCTTGATGGCGGCCGTTCTCGCAGTGGCCTGGCCGGGCGTTCCGGCAGGGCCAGTGGATGTGAACGGGGAGGCGGATTGTTTTGCGGACATCATGTCATCTGTTTGCGACGTGGCGATGCCACGTGTCCGCGCCAATCCGCCCCGCCGCCCGGCGTACTGGTGGAGCGACGCAATACAGCGTCTCCGCACTGATTGCGGGATCGCTCGCCGCCAGTACACTCGGGCGAGGCGTCGACGCAGAACCGACACGGCGAGAACGGCACAGCTGTATGCTGATTATCATACAACAGCTGCAGCTGGCCATCAGGAGTGCCAACGCTAAGGGCCTGGGACGGACTCCTCTCGAAACTCCGTGAAGATCCGTGGGGGCGCCCGTATAAACTTATCATGGACAAATTACGTCCATGGGCGCCTCCACTCACGGAGACGATGGACCCTCCGCTCCTGGAGCGGGTGGTCGGCACCCTGTTCCCTTCTGGGGAGGTGTCGGCCCCCGCTCATACCAGGATTTATTGTCTGCCCTACACCAGGACGGTGATCAGGCGTGCTTCCTCACCCAGACGGGTATACGCGACGGAATCGAGCCTCTACCTCCCAGGGTACTCCCACCTCACTGAAACGGGCGATGGAAAAATCCAGATGTGCCGGGGCGCCTTTCCCACCGGGCGAGTCCTTCAGCTACTCCGTCGGAGAGGACGAATCCTAACCGCCGGAGCACCCACGGGGAACCTCGGGGAGGTGAACTCGCTACGTGTACGCGAACACGCTCACTCTGACCCTTATTGAATTATTAAGCATCAGTTTGGCCAAATTTATAGATGCTCCAGACTGCCTGCTCAGTCTATTCAATTTTGCTCTACGAAAAGGATTCGGACTATTTTGGGCAATCGTTGATGCACCAAACCTCCGAGTCTTAAATTAATTCGATTGGATATGGTAGCCCCAGAGCCTCGTTAGCCACCGGGCAAGCCCGGCGCCCAGGTTCCACCGCGAGGAGGTGGGGATGGGTACATCCTGGACACCCAGGTTCTGGACACCCCCCCCCCCCCCCCCCCCCCCGCTCATACCACCGACCATACCTTATGGTCACAGGAGCTGGAGGTGTCCGGGGAGGAGCTGGCCTATGCCGTCAGACGCATGGGGGAGCGTAACACCGCCACCGGCCCTGACGGCATACCTGGCCGCGCCTGGGTCATGGCACTCAGCGTCCTTGGTCCCCGACTGTGCAGGCTCTTTAATGCCTGCCTCCAGACGGGGACGATTCCACTTCGGTGGAAGTGTGGACGGATGATTCTCCTCAAGAAGGACAACAGGCCCGCGGAGTCGCCCTCCGCCTACAGGCCCATTGTGTTGCTGGACGAGGTGGGTAAGCTCTTTGAGCGTATCGTTCAGCGTCGCCTAGTCCAGCACCTGTCTCGTGTAAGACCCGACCTGGCCCGAGTGCCAGTTCGGCTTCCGGGAGGGACGGTCGACCATAGACGCGATCTCGCGCGTCAAGTCCCTTTTAGACTCGGCCACGTCTGGGGGGGATTGCTCTTGCAATATCCTTGGATATACAAAATGCAATTAATTCCCCCTCCTGGGCGGCCATCCGCGGGGCCCTCGAACGTCACGAGGTGCCCCTCTACCTGCGAATGTTGGTTGGTGATTGCCTCCGGGACAGGGCCATCTTTTATGGTGGCCGCGGTTGGTTTGTTAGGCATGAGATAAGCCGTGAAGTACCCCTTGGGCTCACTTCTGTGGAACCTAGGGCATGACGCGGCTCTGCGGGTCTCCCTGCCGGCTGGCGTATATCTCACATGTTACGCCGACGACACAACGGTGTTAGCCACCTGCAGGGACTTGGGGAGGACCATCCGTCGAGCGGTGGTCGCTGTTGCGGCCATCGCCTCGCGGATTCGGGGCATGGGGTTGGAGTTGTCCTCTCAGAAGACGGAAATAGTTTGTTTCCGTCCTCGCAGGAGGGGCACTTCAGCTCCATGTCTGGTGAGGATCGGGTCGTCCGACGTCCAGGTGGCCCAAGATATTAAATATCTTGGTGTCTACCTGGACGGCTCCTGGAGTTTCGTCCTACACATCGCTCGTCTGGCCGTCAGGTTAGGCAAACTCATGACTCATTTGAGTCGCATCATGCCCAACCTTGGCGGTGCAGACGAGCGGGTGCGCCGCCCCTACTGTGGTGTAGTGAGGAGTGTGGCACTGTAGGATGCCCCCGTTTGGGCCGACGCATTGTCAGCGAGCCGGAGGAGCCTGATGCTCTTCCGACGGGAATGGCGACGCGCAGCCATAGGCGTTATAAGGGGGTACATCGCTCATTCCTTGGTTGGGGGAGTATGTTTCGTCGATCATACTCCCCTCCGGAAAGTGGGTCCTCCAAGTCACCATGGTCGACCCCGGCGGGGGAGGGGGGGGGGGCGGATGTGTTCGTCCAGAGTTTCCGGTCCCCTTTCAGCAGCGCCGAGGATGGTCACCGTGGGGTTTTAGCCGGTAAGAATCCGGCATACCCCTGGAGTTCCCCAGCTCCGGGGTATCCACGAGGATTTCCCCACGTTAAAAAAAAAAGTTTTAGGAGAGACAGTTGTAACTTAATCGCGCGGCGAACACACATTTAAAGTCCTATTAACGTTGAATTTTTATGCACGGAAATTATGTAGACCTATTAAACATTGACGAATAAACATATTTTCAAGATATAACAAAATTTAATCGATCGGAACATAGAAAAAAAGCAGTTGCAAAATTCGAAAAAACGAAAGAAAAGAAATATCGAAAATCTAACATGTACGATCGATTACTACTATCCAATTAAGCAATATTATTTAAAAAAACCATTTGTTTATAAATAAAAATTATCGACAAATGGCGAAAAACTTCCGGAAGTGTCGTTTCCAAACGGTTAAAAATAATTAATTCGATTAAACAATGCTACGGTAAGTACAATCAATAGGTTTTATTAAGGTTTTTCAAAAAAAATTTACAGGTCAACGGTTTAATTAACGAGAAAATAGCCAAAGAACGCGATTGAATTTTTTCGTCGCGTAAATTTTCAAAGTCCCACGGTCGATCCGTACCTCTAGGTGGGAATATTAACTCCCTTTCGGAACTTTTTCAAGGTACCGCGGACGATTTCTAACTCTCGCTCGACATTTTTTTTCAAACTATCGTCAATGTACGATTATTAACACTCGGTACGATTTTTTTTTATCAAACTAACCTCAATACACAAACTTTAACTCTCGGTAGGAATTTTTTTTCCAATCTATCGTCAATATACGAACTTTAACTCTCGGTAGGAATTTTTTCAAATTAACTCCCGTTCCGACATTTGTATTTTGTTGTCAATCTCGGGCGCAATTCTTTACTAGCTAAACCTAAACCCGTACCGTCGGGTACTTGATTGTGAATAATGCGACTTGGACAACGGGCACGTTCTACTATCCGGTGTAGGTATTGGCTATTAAAGAACGCGGCCGCCAATGTTTGAACACGTTCTTCAGTTCTCCTTATTAAGGGCGTTTATTCCGTTCACGCCTTCGGCCGTCTATTTGGAAGGTGCCAGCAGCGTTTGCTTTGCTTCGAGTCATATAAAAAGCCGCCGATACTCAACGTTTGATATTACGTCATCAAACTTAGGGGTCACCGCGATCTAGGAACGCAATTCCGTAGCAAGGAAGTGTGGGCTTTACATTCTTCTGAAGTGTTGACGAGATATACTTATCGCGTTGCATTGATACTACACCTTATCATGAGACATAGAAATGAGATGCGATATCGCGTTTTATGAAGAATTAGAACTCCATTTCTTCGATACGTAGACATCCAGAAACGCTATACCGTAGCAAGGAAGTGTGGCATTTACATTCTTTTGAACTGAAGACGAGATATACATAACGCATTGCATTGAATATTACATCTTATCATGGGACATATAAATGTGATGCGATGTCGCGTTTTATAAAGGGTTAGAACTCTATTACTTGGATACGTAGACACCTAGATACGCTATTTCGTAGCAGGGAATTGTTGCATTTACATTCTTCTGAAGTATCGATGAGATATACATAACGCGCTGCATTGAATATTACATCTTATCACGAAGCATGGAATTGAGATGCGACATCGCGTCGAATGTTGTATTAGAACCCTATTGCTTCGACACGTAGACATCTACAAATACTATCCATTTGCAAGGGTGTGTAGAGTTCACATTCGTTGGAAGTGTAGAATAGATAAACGTAACGCGTTGCGTTGAATGTTACATCTTACATTAAACATTGATTTAAAATCGCAACATCGCGATGAATGCAGTTTCTTTCGATTTAAAGTAAAACGTTGAGATTTGTTTATAATCTAATGGAATTTAATTACCTTTTGATTCAAATTCACAATGATAATCTTCCATAGTTCAACAGTTTTGTGAGCTGTCCTCAGGAATCCACAGCTCAGTACTTGTAAAATGGACGACAAACGAACAGCCTAACCAAACGTAATCAAACCGACTTTTCAACACTAATATTATCATGTTTAACTTATCCTGCAAAATATTAAAATGTCCTTCGAATAGTGCTTATCCATTTCCTTCCACCACTGTTTACAATACGTATGTTTCATTTACTATGAAAACCGTAGGTATTATCGCCTTTCTTTACTTTTTGTAACCTTCAATGGCTTTATGTGAGAGATCGTTGAACTCGTTTTAAAATGCTCTATCGTATTACGGAAGAATGAACATACCAATTCATTTTAAGAAATGAAGGTGACCTTCAAATGTCCAACATACCTCCACTTACCAAAAAACTATTTTCATCAACGGATGGGCCCTTTGTATTGTGCAACTTTATATCAGCAAATCATTTATATCTGTCCAATCCTGTATATTGTTATGGATATGTCCAGCAAGGCAACGATGAACGAAGATAAATTCAATATTACGTTGATTATTATACTATTTATAATTTATTTGTTTTTCTGGAATTTAGCCAAAAAACAGTGTTCACGATGTCGGTAAATGAATGTATTTTCCTTAGAATTCCAAGAGCTGACAATTTCAAAAATGGAATATTTCTTTACTCCGCTAACCAAGTCATTGCAAACGTTAAGTAAAGTGCGTGTCTTCCAAAACAGACAGATGTAAATTACGATGCAACGTTTCTGAGAAATGGTACGTGTCACTGTTTTTTAATTCCCGTTCTTTTAATCAGAGGAAATTTAATTAAAATATCCGCAAAATTTAAGGATAAAAAAGTTATTATAATCTTACGCAACATATATGATGGTGATAAAGGATAAGTATACGGAACTGAAAGTGGAAAGTAACGAGCAGAAAAACAAACTGATAGAACTGCAAAGTAGATTCATACATCCCTTTTGATTTGAATATAATCACATAGCTACTTAATTGAGAATTTGTATGTACATAATTATATATGACTTCATAAAAACAATATCATATACTTTTATAATCAATCCGATATAAGAATATAAGACGAAGAACTATCCATTCGTATCAAGAGTAAAAACAGTGATTAGTATGCAAGGTTCGTTGTAAAATACAATGAAGCAGTTAATATATCAAATGACAGCACGTAGTACATTACTGACAGTATAATGATATGAATAGCAAAAAAAAACATATTTATTTGTTAGATGTTTATAAATTCAAATTTAAAAGTCCAAGTCACATTTAATATATTATTGTTTAACAAGGTAATTTAATGTTGTTTCAAATAGGCGTGGAGAACTAGATGGTACTTTTGTCAATGTAATTTTATTTCTGCTGGATACAATAAAAACATATTTGCAACCTAAGCAAGGTTTCATTAGATCTGGTGGATTTTCCAAGTTTTAGAAAGGAATGATGGTAGTAGTAGTTGGTCCAGGTGATAAGCGCCTGGTGATAAACATATACAACAAGCAAAGCGACGTAAACGGATTTAAAATGTTCAAGATTATATGAATTAAACTATTATACTTTTATAATCCATGTAGCGTTTCTGTTCTTTGTAATTTACAAAGAGTCTTAAGAATGTAACGTAATGTAAAGAAGTTTGGAAACAAAGAAAGCAGGCCTTAGTCTGAGATAAAGAAACCTTGGATCTGTTAAGTTTTGTGGTTACCGCCGTGTTGTGTTAAAGGATATGTCATTCAGTTTTAGTTTTCTAAACGAGAACAATTTAAATAAATCTGGAGTTGACACATTAGAAGAAAAATTATTCCAGTGAAAAATGCTGTATGCAGTACAGTAGTAGTTTCACATCCCCTTGATATTCTGCAGAAATTCTTATGCCATTTTACTCTATTTACTAGAATCGAAACTATGAAACCTATTAGGTGGTACTTCTAAAGATACTGTGTATGTATTGGAGGATGCGTACAAAAAGAAAGGACTTGGATAATTACATGGATTACATGGATAAATTGTAGAATTCCATTTGTAATTGATAATTAGATTATAAACACTTATATGCTTTTATCAGAAATGTAAATACGTCAAAATTGCAGCACATAGGTGTGTAAATATAACTTTGCGATCTCACTTCATTTTGGCAGTTATACTTATATATAAGCATCCATCCAGGCATAAAGCTTAATAATCTTTCAACTATAAAATAATTATGAGACATTAGACTTTTTGCTGGCGTTGGTCTATTTATCATTTTTCGGAACTTGCGAAGCAGCTAGAACTATAATAACAAAGTACTTTATATATTTGCTCATTGTTTCCAAAGAAAATATTAAATATGAATAATTATGTTTATTCTATTATAAATGTATGAGTAAAGTTCAATCTACATAAATAAATATTTTCAAACGTAATTTATTTAATTTTTATCATTTAGCATTACAAAGTATATTACAAAATATAGTACAGTATATATATAAAAATATATTTTACTTTAGTTTTTTTAATATTTTAAATATTTTATATTATCATATTAAACTTTTAGAAAAAGTAACAACATTTTTATAAGTAGGAATAATTTTCCCTTAATCAGTTAGTATGTCGGATTTTTTTAAGAAAACGATATTTAATTTTTCAAAGTAAGTTTCGACTTTAAATTGACCATTCATTTCTTTAATTTCATTGCTTTTCGTAGATCACTGCTAATTTTCAACTTTCCCACTACGGCTTGGCGATGCAAGTTTTAATTCTCCGAAACATATATAATATTATGTTATTAGTAAAATTATTTTGCATTTTTAATTAATTTGAACATAGAAAATATATTTTTTTTATGAGAGAGAGCATTGCGAGAAAATTTTGAGAATCCATTTTTAATGTTGTACCTAGTGGTTGACTAGGTTTTCCTCTCCCTGCCGCACCTTTTTACTATTGTTAAGATCCAAAAATCGTGTAGCAGCTTCGTCACCATTAATATTTACGAAATTTATATATTGCAAATTTTTGCAAAAGTGATGGTAATTAACTCCGAGTAACTAACGAGTTATGGTTGCTCGAGCAATTAATCAGACTGATCTATGATGTGCTGTAATGTAAAAGGTCTAATAAATTTTTTTTTAACATAATGAACAATATAGTATTTGAGATTACAGTCTTGTTAACGAACTCCCTGTTTAAATTAGTTTGGATAACAATTATTATTTGCATGATCTTTTCCTCCGATCTATCTGTGTAATTTGTTCGTTCTTTTCAATTGTCATATATAATTATCCAAATCTATATGTTCCAAATTCTCCTCTAGGAAGGAATCAGGCAACAATTTATCTTATCACTAATATTTTTATTCTGCAAACTATATTGATTTGTTTACTAAAATATAAATTATACATTCATTTATTAATTGTAAACCTTCAGTTAATTATTCACACCTGAATCATATGCATAATGGGTAAAATCAGACATTCCTTCAGTTTTTTAATATTGCCTCATCGATTAAAGACTGATTAGTAACAGATTTACTGTCTTTGCAAAATAAAAGCGTACATTGCATCACCCATTATTTCCAGCTTCCCACTATAATTTTGTGATTCTGAACCAACAAACATCTCTATCGCAGCCATATGTATACCTTATATATATATATATATATATATATATATATATATATATATAAATTATACATTCATTTATTAATTGTAAACCAGTACATTGTAAATTTGTAATTGTAAATATATATATATATATATATATATATATATATATATATATATATATATATATATATATATATATATAATTTCATTGTTAAGAAAAATAATTCTCTCAATTTGAGGTTGCCTTACGCACGCGTTGTTTCAGGTATACATATGGCTGCGATAGAGATGTTTGTTGGTTCAGAATCACAAAATTATAGTGGGAAGTAATATATATATATATATTACTGCAGTCTTTGACAAGAGTGCATTCACAGCAATATCATCATTTTCATATTCATCGGCCCTTCCAAGAACACAAATAAACATTCCAAACTTGGATATTACATAATCGACACGAGTTTGAAACCATATTCGTTTAAGTTTTGTTCTTAGTGGTGGGCTGATATTTATTATATGAGGATTTGTGCCTTTCTTTAAATATGGTAGGGATACCTTGTATCTGAAAATAAGTATAGTTTCATATTAGAGAATTTTATTTCTACAACTAATATAGTACTTTTATGCTTACATTAGAAATGTTCCTCTAGAATTGATGTTATTCACAAGGATATAATTTTTCAGACTTATGAATTCTATGCCTGGTTAAAGTAATAGCGCTAGCATTATTAACCCTCTCAGCACTGAGTTGTGTGGAAAATGGTTTTGTGAGAACCTATATGTAGCATCCGTTGTTGTCAGACCGGTGAAGTCATCTCTGTGAAAACTGCTCAAGCTGTTCGCAATTCTGTTTCAGCAATGATTGAAGAGATGGCGAAACGAGTCAATACATGCCTACGGATGGATGTTCCGATTAAGAATAACTTATAAGTTACCAATGGATGGTGCTGCTGGCGGTCGGTTACTCACAATCGAGGGACGGGTGGTGCTGCTTGTGTCTAGTAATCCAGAAATTATCGACGACTGGTGTTACCAACAACCGATAGAGCATGCTTTCACATACAGCTGGTGCAACCAATAGTAGGTGACTCAAGACTTATCAAAGACTGGTGTAGCCTGCAGTCCGTAACTCACGATATACCGACAATAGGTGATGCCTGCAGTCGATAACTCATGATATAATAACAGCTTGTATTGCCAATAATAGGGAATTCAAGAACTATCGAAAGATGGCATTGCCAACTATCGGTAACCATCTCTTACTTGGCTTAACTTAATCTAACATCGTCTAAACTCAATTTAAACCAAGCTAACCTCAGTTACACCTAATCTGACTCAACCTGCCTGCACTCAAATCTAGCCCAACCTAACACAATCTAACGTTACCTTTCTTAAACATAAACAAATCAAACCTACGCTTTCTTAAATCTAACCGAACATAACCGAGCAAGCTGCAAACATACCCAAACATATCCCAACCTAACCTAACCTAGCGTAACCTAACTAAGCCTAACATAACCACACTTCCATCTCGGGACGGAAGCAGTCTCCGCAACATTCCCAGGGATGAGGCTATACAGTAAGCTTTCCGCAGTTACGGAGTGGCAGAGATCCGCTCCGATTGAACGTTTACTCACGTAATATAATAAAATGATCGGCTGGTTTAATGGGAGCAGGTCCACATTGAATACAGGAACGCCTTTGGCTAAATGAAAACAAGCAGTCCGAAAAGAATAAAACTGCAAACAAATCGTACGGAAATCAGGTATTTGGACGCATATTCAATATACATCTAACTAAAACGTAATTAGAAAAATAAAAAGGATAAGTGGAAATATTCTTCAATATGTGACATATACAAATCAACGGATGCAAGGGAGAACACTTGATATCGGGGTAGCGAGACCGGGGCGCGATCATAAAGTAATCGTACAACGCCGGTTCCGGGATGGTGCAGAGAGGAAATGTGGACGATAGAGAACATAAAATAACAACAACGTACCTAAGGAGAAAGAAAAAGAAGATTTGTGGAAACATTGCATTTATTAAGAGGAAATCCTACAAACATCAAACAACAGATTATATACCATACCGTCAAGGCAAGGTATAACGAAATAGACGATATCGTGAGAGAAAATAAAAATATCGAGAAACTTAAAAAGAAAATAATACTTTAGACTGAACGAATCAATATCACTGATTCCGACAAGCTTAATGGAAGATGCGACTACGAATGAGTTAGAGTATAAGATAGATGCTGGTCACGGTTCAAGTGGCCCTGCGAGTTCTTCGCCCGTATCGGGGCTGGCCTCCACCACCGGCATGAGCGAGGCTGGTGTGCATATGCTGCTGAAAGGTGCTGCTGGCTCGCGATTCGGAATCAGCCTCATCGGGTCCTGGCAGAAGATTAATTGTTGGGCAGGCGGTTCGGAGCGCCCTCTTGATGATACCAAAGGATAGGGAAATAGAAAAGGATACGAATTGCGTATATAAAGGAAAAAAAGAAAGCCTCGGAACGCACAGGCACGGAAGGAGAAGCATCAGGAGCCGAAGTAAGGGAATCAAAAAGAAAGAGCAGGATAATGGAGAAGCTACGATAAGAATAACGTTCTTACTTTCAAATAGAAGAATAGGCTGCCACACATCAGACGCAATGATAGATATTATGAGCGAGGTTACGACGAAGGTAATGACATATTAGAAAACGTTAATGGGAAACATCAGGCATATAAAAAAAACTGATATCGAACACTTGATGGAACTAGTGGCGAACGGTACAGAGAAAAATGATGCGATTAAAGGAGCAGTAAGCATTCGAGAACAAACAACGGGATGAGGAAAAGCAGGAGAAATGACAGAAATACGGAAAGGTGACGCAAGAAAATCGAGAGCGGGAGATATAATCCTGGAATTTAACAAGAAAACAGGTATAGAGAGCATAATGAAGGAGATGAAAGGAACTCTAGAAAAAGAATTCGAAGAACAACATACGAGTGCGAGTATAATGCTCCAACTAAGGAAAATATACCCGTTAGGTGACCCGAGAAGAAATGAATGATTACGTAAAACGAACACTGAAAATAATCGAAGGAAAGGATAAGCGATATAAACGTCAAGTTGTTAAAACAAACGTGGAGAGTCAACCGAGTCGCGTTAGTTGAATTTGAACAGGAATACAGTAAAGAGCTGGAGAAGGACAAAGAGCAGAGTGCTACCGAGAATAGAGAAATGCTTCAAATGTCATAAATTGGGACATATCGGCAGATATTACGAAGAAGTCAAAGATAATTAGGGAATCTGTAGAAGATGCGGATCCCAGATTTATACGATGATCGGTTACATCGCGAATAAATCGAAATGTATCATCTGCAGCGAGGCAGGAAAAAGAAATCCGTACATCAGACACGTTACCGGAGATTTAATTGCCCCGCCCGCAGAAAGGCGTTGATAGAAAAGAACGGGAAACGAATATGGAACTGAAAGTCCTACAAATCTATCTGAACAGATTCCGAATCTCGCAAAATATCATGCCGCAAATGCGAATGATTCAAAAGACAGACGTAGTAATAATATCGGAAGCATACAAGACGGAAGAATACTGACTGCAAGACGAGAACGGTGACGCTGCGATATGGATAACCGGTGTTAATCGAAAATGTTTCACATATGGCACCACATATTCCTCGACCGGAATCGTTCATGCAATGGTCGAAGGAACAAAAGTTATAAGCTGCTACTTCTCGCCTAACAGGAACGAAAAGAAACCGAAGAATATATAAACCAAGCTGGGGTTAACATAGAAAAGGGAGAGAAAGCAAACAGAATACTAATCGCGGGTGACCTGAACGAAAAATCGGTAATCTGAGGTAGTACGACGAACAACCATAGAGAGGAAAAGATCATCAAAATGGCTCTAAGAAACGATCTAATCGCGACCAATCCGAAAGAAGACTATACATACTTTAAGAACCGAAACAAATAAAAAATAGACATAATGTTGATAGGAGGTTGCATATACGCTAAGTTGAGTATAGCAGAAGTGTTTCGGATATTTTCAGCGTCGGACCATCAATACGTACTACATACCTTCTAAAGTACGAATTACAAGAATAACGAAGAGGGATTTGCAAGCCTCGATGGAAAGAAAGCGAACTGGGACGATGCAAATAAATGATCGACTTATATAATATGTAGATATTTATTTTTATTTAGAGGGGATGATCTATATTTAAGTAACTAAAATATATGATAAATGTAATTATATAAACCAATTTCAAATATTTAATTAAAACAATATGAAATGATATGAAATTAGATTGGATTTTAGATGTAATGGAGTATCTTAAGGAGATACTGTATTTAGAATTAACTAAAATATAAAATATGTATTAATATTTATATCAGTTTGAACCATTTACTTGAAAAATCATGAAAGCATGTGGTCCAGCGAATGGGGGATTAACGGATCGTTGCGAGGAGCATGTGTTCCAGCGAGTGGGGACTCGCGTCTCGTGGTGGGACTAGCGGTGCGTCTTTCGTGTTTAACTTATGTAATAGTATAATGAAGTAAGTATAGCATGAACTTACAATTACGTGTGTTTTGTTCGTGTCTTGCATTTATAACGTGTGTAACTTCAATATATGAATTCTTATATGCAGCAATACATTAGTCCGGATATAGTATATATATATGTATGTAAGGGGCTTAAAAATAGAATACAGGTTCTGGTAAAGTTGGCTCCCTGAATTGGAAGAATCCCCATTGAGGTGATGTGCTGCGACTGCGCGTTTTAGCAGGACGAAATCACTGGTGCGAGGTAGACAGGGTGTTCGTCTTGGGTGCGAACGAGGCAGATATACTCGACAGTGGAAGCCAGACAGTAGTGCTCGCCGGTGAGATTGAAACAGCGATGCCTGGTGTGATTAGTTGTTAATCCAACACCAGAGCGGTGATCGGATATGCCACCTCGCCCGAACGGGCATATGCCAATAGGTTTGCCATCTATCAACTAGTTCTTCCGCGTCACTGAAAGGGGCGATGGAAAAATCCAGATTTACAGCGGCGCCTTTCCCGCGGGTGAGTCCTTCAACTACTCCGTTGGAGGGGACGAGTCCCAACCGCCGGAGTACCCACGGGGAACCTCGGGGAGGCAAACTCACTACGTGTACGCGAACACGCTCACTCTGACACTTTTTGCATTAGGATAGATCAGTTTGGTCAAATTTATTGATGATCGAGATTGCCAGCCTCAGTCTTATTAAATTTTGCTCTACGAAAGTGTCTCAGACTAGCTTGGGCAAATTAATAATGCACCAAACCTCCGAGTCCCAGTTCAATTCGATAGCCGCAGAGTCCTATTAGCCATCGGGCAAAACCGACGCCCAGGTTCCACCACGAGGAGGTGGGGATGGGTACTTCCTGGACACCCAGGTTCTGGAACCCATGCCTGGTGTGAACGAGCCATGTATACCGATCGGTTCGACTGACACAGCGGTACTTGGTGCCTGTGAGCGCCTGCAGGTGTGCGCGCGCGAACGATGCCGGTGCTGTATGCGAGCACGGCAGGTTGCCTGAGTCCAGGGGTTGATGATGGAAGTGCGAGGAGGCTCGGGTGTGGAATGGGTGGCAGAAGCTACGCACGACGTTACACTTAGAAGCGCTATCCCATTGCATGAATTTGTAGAACTCACATTCCTTTCGAGTGCAGCTGCAGGTAAGTATAATGCAATGTATAGAACATTACAAATAACTTACCTCGAAACGTTGAAATGAAATGGGCTCTCGCGTTGTATGAAGCACTAGAAATCTCATGCACTGGCACGCAGACACTATGAAACGCCATCACATTGCATGCAACCGTAGGATTTATAGGATTCGTAAGTATCGAAGAAATAGAGTTCTAACGCTTCATGTATCACGATGACACATTTCATTCCAACGTTTCAAAGCAACTAAGTAGTAATGCTCTACGCAATGCAATATGCTCGTCTGCTACACCTCTTCAGAAGAATTAGGTTACGAATATTTCGTACAATGCGATGTCGCATCTTATTACAATGCCGTATGATAAGATGTAATATTCACTGCAACGCGATGCGCATATCTCGTCTACTCTTCAAAGGAATGGAAATGACACACTTCCTTGTTAGGAAATAGCGTTTCCAGTTGTCTATGTATCGAAGCAATAAAAATCTATTGCTTCTTAAAACGCGATATGATACCTCATTTCTATGTCTCATGATTAGATGTAATATCAAAGCAGCGCGTTATGTATATCTCGTCAACACATCAAAGGAATGTAAGTGCCACACTTCCTTGCTACGGTAGCGGTTCTAGATGTCTACGTTTCTGAGCAATAGAGCTCTAATGCTTCATAATACGCGATATCGCATCTCATGTCTATGTCTCATGATAAGATATAATATTCAATGCAACGCGTTATTTTTATCTGCTTCAACACAACAGCAGATTGTGAATCCTACACTTCTTTGCCAGGTAATTGCGTTTCTGGGTCTGCACGTGTCGAAGCATTTGATTTCTCATGCTTCATGCTTCGCGATATCGCATTGCATTTAAACTGTTCAAAGTAAGTAAGTATCTTGTAACGCTCTATGCATCGCATTATGCTTATCTGCTTCTACCCTTCAAAAGAATGTGAATCTAGCACTTCATTGTAAAGGCATATCGTTTCTAGATATCTACGTGTCGAAGGAATGGTATACTAATACTGCATTAGATGCGATGTCCCATCTCATTTCTGTATTTGATGATAATATGTGATACTCAATGCAACGCGTTTTGTGTACTGTCACGTCCTGAAGTTGCAAATGTGCTCGTCACGTTGACACTAATCGTAGCCGTTCGCGAAATCGACGCGAATTGCGCGGTGCTGGGTTCTTCGTCGGACAGGGCTCGACTTACCGTGTACAAAACCGTGCAGCTTACCTTTCGATGGTTTTAATTCATTGGTTTGCTTCTCGTTCCATGTAGCGTAGGCGCTGAGTGTCAGTGACCCGGATAGCAGCGGGGTACAGCTGGAACGGCTGATCGGTGATTCGATCCGGCGCCTGGTAAGCTGATCCTGACCCTGGAACGGGTATCGAAGTTGGAATCGGACGATCATTAGCTCGTGCAGTATGTACGGCAGCGAAGACTTTCTTGACGGGAACGGGAAGAGCTCTGCGATGGTCCGAATATTCGGGTGCACCAGCCACGTATTCACGTACAAGTCGTCGGATAAATTCCTTCCTCCCCGCGCGTCGTGTACGCTTTATCCGAGAATCGAAGCTCTTCAGATGTACTTGTACTTCAGTAAATCACGGCACGACTAAGCGCTAGTTCTCTCTAGCTTACTGGATGTACCTAGGCGCTAGACACCTTGACACAACAGAAATAAAGTAAGAGCGGCTAAGCGTTGGTTCGGTCTAACCGTTCAGTTTTAAGACCGTTGAACTTGATTTGTTAGGAATAATAGTTAATCGCGAGTTTACCCGTGGAATGAAATGTTAAAGGAAATTGTATTTGAAATAGAATAAAGACTTTAAATTTGGTATAAACTAAGATATACTCTTACTTGGATATCCTAATACACTAATTCTAAGTTTCTAAGTACTATATAATAAGAAAATGGAAATAGAATAAAATAAGCACTCCACTATGGTAGATGCGAATGAGTCGGATACATTGAGCTGGGAGCTCGTATACCTGAGAGACAACTGTTCTGTTCGAGCCGGAATTCGAGACTCCTTAGAGCCAATTGCTCTGTTCGAAACGGTGAATGAGACTGAGACGAGATCGGCGCGTCCGTGACCTCCTCGGGTCGCGGGGCACCCAAGTCGCTGGGCTCCAGAGTGGGGTGCCGCGTGTACCGATGAGGGGGGAGACCGCACGTGGTGGGGTCGACCGTGTTACGCAGTGAGCAACGCGTGTCGGCCGAGCGCGTCTTAAACTATACCGCATTTACAAGTACATAATTACAAATATTTACTTAATTTTATGTGTGTGTGGTTTGTATATATATACACGAATGTGTCGTGTGCTAATTCTAACATGGTCGTTAGGCAAATAGCGTGTGCGGATACGTAATCGTTGGAGATTCGAGTCCGTAGCTGTCGTAGATCTCCTCGCCCTCGTAACGTGGGGTGGAATCCTCTCTCTGGTGTACGTGGCGTCGCCTCCTCGTTCTGTGGCAGCGAGTAGGTGGGTTGCCCGCATACAGGAGATGCGGATGCCGATCTGGGGACATGGAGGACGGCGACAGGCATCTGGGCGTGGCAGACGATACGCCTGACGCCACAGTTCATATTCTCTTGCTTTTGGAGTGTAGAAGATAGAAACATAAAGCATTGCTTTGAACATTACATCTTATCATGAAACATTGAAATGAAATGCCACATCGCGTCGATGGAAGTATTAGAACTAGTAGTGTAACACCACTGCATTGACACACAGAAATTATGGGGCGCCATCTCTTTGCATGGGACTGTATAATACATATCCTTTGGAACGGTAAAAGCAGATAAGCATAAGCTACAGACAGAAAATTGCATCTTACTTTTTTTGAGACGTTGAAGTAAGATGCGATCACATGGGCACTATGAATCCTCATCCCGATACATGGAACTGTAGAATTAACATGTGCCATGGCAATGCATGGAGCACTAGAACTCCAATTCTTTAGCACTCAGACACCATAGTGCTTCATAGAAGCACCATACCGTTCGAAGGAACTGTAGAGTTCACATTCCTTTGATTTGTCGCAGCATACAAGCTTAATGTTATTGAAGAATAATTAAATTATCTTAATTTAAATGTTAATCAATTATTCATGTTTCAAATGCTATGTACGTGGAATATTCTAGATTGCGAGCGAGACCGAGTGTGCGGAATAAATGAGTTTTTCGTGTGAATATTTTAGAACGATGAAGCAGTTGTTCAATAGCATTCTTTCGATCTATATCACAGTTGAGAAGAACTATATAATGATTTAAAAAATCTTGTAGTAGCATTTAGTTAATAGGTTTTCTAGAGTTTTTGGGTTCAGGCGTGGTAATTACCAAGAAGACATTCAGGAATTAAATCGGATACATTTTAAAGATTGGAATATTATCGAGTATTTGAAGACTGAACGTTGGAGAAAATGACTTGACCGTCTAGAACGTTCGAGAAATTATTTATGCGACGCGAGTGCAGTTTTGAGAGATATTGCGAGGACGAAAATTAAATTTTCATGTAGAGACAATTCGAGTTTATATGCGAATGTCGACTATAAATTTTCACCATGAAAGATTAGAGTAAAATCACAGTTACTGCGCTAAAAGCGATAATAATGGAGCATAAACTACCAACCATCCCGTTTGATGGATATTGACGCAGACGGAACGAGGATAGATGACAAGCAGAAAGAAGTTCGTGAAGATAATGAAGGGTTATTTGCTGATATATCATCTAACGTGCAACCAGCAATGAATCTACAGCAACCAGAAACTGATTTTTTGTAAGAAATAGAATTAGAAGAAGGTGAGTTAGCCATGTTGCGCCTTGAGTTAGATGCAATACGAAGGACAATTCGTTTAATTACAGGTTGAGCAAAATTTGGAAAATGAGCAGCGACGATCGACACGTAATTTTGGAAGCGAACAATATGATGTAGTTAGTGGCGGTGACAATCTCTTGGCATTGAATAATGGCAATGAATGCAATATTTTACCTCAATTCTGTTAGCCGCGAACGAATATTTCGGCAGTTGCAAATTTACTTTTTAAATTTGTTGGCAAATCTGGTGGTAGTGAAATTTGGAAGAAATAGTTCAAATTGTTGAAAACGATACATAAGTTGGAAGATGATGTTGCACTATTACTTATGGGTATGCGACTGAAGGGAAAAGCACTTGTATCGTTTCATTCTAAACGAGAATATATAACTATTCCATTCAACCGATTGCTGGAAGAATTAAGGGATACGTTTTATCATACACAAAACAAAATTGAAATAAGGAAGAAATTTGAAGTACGATTATAGAAGATGAAGCAGCCATTTCATGAATATTTGCACGAGACGATCATTCTCGCAAATCGAGTACCAATCAACGACGATGAAATACTTGAATATCTAATTGACGGCATGCCCAATTAAATGCTCCGGAATCAGGCGCGTATTCAACAGTTTACAACAACCGATCAACTTTCGAAAGCGTTTGAAAAGGTAATTCTTCGAGATCAAGGTTCGTCGAGTGTGCAAATGTAAACAAAGTTTGAGAAGTGCGAAGGCAGTTTTGTTAGAAATGAACGAAAAGAGGTGGTCAATGTTGGTAAGATGAAGGAGTTCACCGGTAATATTGTACGATGTTATATTTGTGGTGGGCACGATCACATTAGCGAGAATTATCCAACGAATGATCGCGGTGTAAAATGTTTTATATGTCAAGAACCTGGACATATTGCGTCGAAATGTCCCAAGAAATTTAAAGCCAGTGAAGAGAGCTGCGCAACATTAGGTATATCGTACCGAAAGTATCTCAAAAATGATTTACTTAACGGATACGAGATCGAAGCATTAATGGATTCAGGAAGTAATTTTAGATTAATTCACATCGACGAGTTTATTAAGTTCGGTTCTCTTCAATTACGGCACGATGAATTACATTTCGATGGTAGAGGTTCAAGGAATGATACAACATTTGGTGAATTTCAAGCAGAAATTACCGCAGATGGGCACTCATATCGGATTTGTATACATGTAATCTCTCATACTATTGTTCGGCACAAGCTGTTGATAGCAACGAATTTCTTAAATGTAACCGATGTTAGCATTAGAGGTTGCAAAGTAAACTTTCGTTCATTACCGAAAGTAACGCGCGAAATTGTTGAAAGAGAAAATATTGTACCGGGAATATTTAAAATAGATGTAACGAGTGACGTGTTAGATGTAAATCAAGTTGGTGTGTCTCATGTATTAGTTCCTAATTAGCGAGTGGCGATAGAATATCTTGTTAGTAATTACAAGCCGAGTAAAACCTTTGAACTTGAAATTGCAATGAAATTAATATTGAAAGGCGCAGAGTCTGTATATTAATCGGCGAGACGATTGTCATCGTCGCAAAAAGAGATAGTTAATGTGTAGATAGAACAGAGGATTGCGGCTGGAGTCGCTCAGTTATATACCTCTGATTATGCGAGTCCGGTTGTTCGCGTTCGGAAGAAAAATGATTCGTTTAGATGATGTATGGATTATCGACAAATTAATAAGAAGATTATTAAATATAGATATCCGTTACAACTGATTGAAGATCAATTAGATCTGTTACAAGTCGCGCGCATTTTCAGTACTCTTGACTTGAAAAACGGTTTCTTTCACGTGCGACAGGATAAATCAAGTCGAAAATATACAGCAATTGTTGTACCAGATGGTCATTATGAATTCTTACGAGTCCCTTTTGGTTTATGTAATTCTCCAGCAGTTTTTCAAAGATTTATAAATACCATATTTAGAGATCTTATTCGTGAGGAAATAGTTTTAGCATACATGAATGATTTGATTATTTCATCAAATGATACTGAATGTGGGATCAAATTCTTGAAAGGGTTTTAATTGTAGCGAGCGGAGCCGGTTTAATATTCAGTTGGGAAGTATGTTGTTTTGGGTAATCTTCTGTCGAATTCCTCGGGCATGTAATCAACAATGGTTGTGTACGCCCCTC
Source organism: Xylocopa sonorina (assembly GCF_050948175.1). Taxonomy (NCBI): domain Eukaryota; kingdom Metazoa; phylum Arthropoda; class Insecta; order Hymenoptera; family Apidae; genus Xylocopa; species Xylocopa sonorina. The sequence continues at coordinate 1,022,223 of NW_027490184.1, read as the reverse complement.
ACTGAAACTGATGCAGTCTGACGATTTCCAGAGCCGACAAATGTTAAACAAGTACAAAGTTTACTTGGACTCATTGGGTATTTTCGTAAATTTATCCGTGAGTACCCTGTAATTGCGCGTCCTTTGCCTAACCTTCTGCAAGCGAATGCTAAATTCTGTTTTAGAGCGACTTAAATGGAAGCATTCAAGTAGAAGTAGAGATGGAGCTGCATACAGATGCTTCTGCGTTAGGGTACAGAGCGACTTTATTTCAAAGAAATAACGAAGATCAACCTTTTCAGCCTGTATATTATTTTCTAGTGGTAAGATATCTTCTGCTGCATCTAAATACAGCAGCTATGAGTTTGAAGTTTTAGCAATAGTAAAAGCGTTGAAGAAATTTGGAGTTCATTTATTAGGAATTTCGTTCATTATTGTTATTGATTGCCGAGCTATTAGTCCTACAATGAATAAGAAAGATCTTCGTGTATGTGTTGCATGATGAGCATTATCGTTCGAAGAATTTGATTACCGGATAGAGCATCGTCCAGGGAAGGACATGATACATGTTGACGCGCTTAGTAGAAATCCTCTTCCTACGAATTTCCTAATCGATGGATAAGTCTTACAGCGCGTTTGTGGAAAGCATAGGAAGAAGATGAGACTGTATTGAAGCTTCGAGATTTGGTACTTCAAAACAAGACGAATGATTATGTCTTACGGGAAAATTTTCTGTACAGAAACTCTGGAGGTAATATTCAACTAGTAGTGCCATGTCGGATGCAGATACATAAAATAAGGCGGGCTTATGAGTGTGGACATTTTTTAGTGGTCAAGACCAAAGCTATCGTACGGAAAGATTATTAGATTCCAAACCTTCGGCAGCAAGTTGAAAAGATGGTAAGAAATTGTGTTGCATGCATCTTAGCCGAAAAGATGCAGGGGAAGCAGGAGTGTCATTTAAATCCGATTGAAAAGGGGAGTATTCCTTTTGATACATTTCATATCGATCATCTTGGACCACTGCCATCGACAAATAAAAACGTATCAGTATATATTTGTAGTGGTAGATGCTTTTACAAAATTTACATGGTTTTATGCTACAAAATCTACTATTACAGATGAAGTTTTGTCACTCCTGAAGAAGCAAGCGAATATTTTTTGTAATCTGCGTCGAATAATTTCTGATAGGGGAACGGCTTTCACAGCAAATGATTTCAAGCAATATTGTCAGGGAGAAAATATAGAACATGTTTCAAGTACAACAGGAATTCCTAAAGATAATGGTCAAATTGAACGACTTAACTCTTTGAGGCACAGGATTTCAGATCAAAAATAGATCCATGTTGCACTGGAATTTTATCGGGTTTTAAATGAAACAAAATTGGTGTATTCTTATTAATAAATGTATAACATCATGTAAAAACATGACAAAATAGTAATAGTTAATTAATTTGTTTTTATTTGGCGTGGCTCAAATAGTCCCACTGTGCCACATAGGTTTATGTATGGTACTTGTTAAAACACATATTTTTTCCCAAACACAGGGGCACTTTGCACACAGTACAAGACCAGAGTGTTCAAACCTCCTTTTTCTTTGTACTACAAAGTGCACATCGTCTATGATACGAACGTTCTGGCAAATGATTTGAATCTCGCTTTCTTATTTCTAATGAAACGTTAGGTTTGTGTTTCCGTATTTGGACTGATAATAATTTGGTACACTTAGTTATTGCACTATTATCTATGAATGTTTGACTAATAAAACCTTCGGCACATTGACATTTAAATACTTTTAATGTGATTGTTTTACCCAATTGTTTATATAAAATATATGCATTAACAATACACGCGTCAAGGAAATAAAAGAATATGTGGTGCCACCATTTCTTACTCCGACGATCAAGGTTGTAATTCGACATTAATTGATCAAATTTATCTACTGCATTCATATTATCAATATAATTTTCTAATCCCCACACGATTTTTTCTGTATACTATGGAAAGTTGACTTGTACTGTGAAAATTTGAAAGAAGGAGGACGGGCTTATTATCTATCCACTGTGTTGCCATTATTCCCGTATCACTTACAAATGATTCATATTCTCCTCGATTTTTCGTATTTATACTGAAGAATGGCAAATACTTTCTCATTTTATTAACAACGCCACAAGCATTGATTTGTTTAAATTTTAAGTTTTCTCATAAATTTACACTCGTAAAATAATTAACAAAATAAATTTTATGTTTTCTTCCAACTAAATCCGAAGTAATAGTATTCACAACTTACTCACCAAGATTTTTTGTTATTTGATTGCCAACTTTTCCAGTATACACATCAAATCTGTAGCAATAACCCGATTTATTTGCCAGAAGCCATAATTTATATTCTCTTTTGATTGGTTTTTTCGGAAGAAATTGTTTGATCGAACTACGACCTTTAAATTTTATCATAGATTCATCGATCGCTAAACTGACACCAGGACTAAAATTTTTTTTGAAATTTGCTTGTATCTTGCCCAAGAATGGACGAATTTTGTACAGTTTATCATAGTTGGCATTTTCTCTTGCTGGAGTTAGGCTATCATCATTTAGATGAATATGGCTGAGAAGTCACCCAAAACGATTTACATTCATTATTTGACAAATGAATTCATTCCGTAAATATGGTTTAGAGCTCCAGGCATCTCTGTAACTCGGGAGTTTATTTATTCCCATTAGAAAATTTATACCAATAAATGCGCGGATTTCTTGGTCATCAGTTGACTTGTATCTTTTGCCTTGTTGTACTGCGTATAAATTCGTTTGAAAAACGATAGACTGAATAATGTCCTCACTCAAAAATGTGCAGCACACGTCATATGGTGATGGGACTGGTAAATCTGTGATGTAACGAGTCGGACCAAAATCTGATGAAAATTCTCGCACTGGAATTGTTTGTCCGTCAGGTGACCATTTTCTACTCCTTTGCGCGGTATGGTTCTGCTGATCCGGTGACCGCGTAGTTCCATGTATGGGAATATCGTCTGCAGATTCATCCGAAAATGAAAATACGTGTATTTTCTTTCTTATTGGCGCGAATAATTCCGAGTCATCAGAATTATCAGCTTCAGGATCAATGAAAGATTCTTGATCTGAAGTTATTTCTTCAATTATTTCTTCTGATCGCCTGTTGTCTTCATTACCGCGACGATGCAGTTTGAGGTTAGAAATTTTCGAAGAAGTAGTTGAGCGATTTGTTCTTTTCATTGTGAAGCTGAAGGGTAAAAAATTATCTACACTATATTCAAACCACATTTATACTTATAGTTTTAAGAATATACAACATGAACAATAAAGAAAAATTGCTTTTTTGTGTTACTCCACAAGTTGCATAGTGGGATAAATAAAATCCCACCATACTTTCGTCATTTGCAACCAAATTTAGGCATTGATTTTTATTATAAAACTCGTTATTCGCTTATAAAGAATTAATTTTTATAAAAATTAACTTACCTCTGCGATTTTTTACATGAAACTAAGAAAAAAATGTTGGTGCAAAAAGCCTTGCGTTTATAAAAATTGGCCAAAATGTAATTGCGTTCTCAATGTTACCGACACAAGGAATACATTTGTAACATTGTTTGAAGACATTATTAACTGTTTTACATAAATAGGGCGAAATATAAACCTATGAACATACAGCTACGGCAAGATTTCGAGGTGGGACTAAAAATGTCCCACCGTGCCATGAAATACATCAAAAAGGTGGGACACTTTAATCCCGCCGTGCCTCAAAGAGTTAATAGAACATTCATACTATTGTTAGCAAAATTAGCTACACCTAAGTCCTGTGAATGGTATAAGTATATGGAAGTAGTTCAACATTGTTTGATAACAGCAATACATCGAAGTATTGGCACGTCACCGTTTCATCTTCTGTTTGGGACACGTCCACGACTTAAAGGTTATCCTGTCATCCGAGACATACATGAAAAGGAATGGATCGCACCTTTTCAAAATAAACGAGATGAAGTACGACTTCAAGCAAGTAAAAATATATCCAGGATCCAATAAGAGAATAGGCGAACTTTTAACAAGAGTAGACGAAAAGCTAGAATTTATCGTGAAGGACATTTAGTAGCAATTAAACGTATGCAACAGAGTCCTGGTCTAAATATAGCTCATAAATATTTTGAACCGTATGAAGTTGTACGAGTTTTACGCAATCAACGATTTGTAGTTTGAAAGGTAGGAGAAGGAGAAGGACCCCTATAAACATCGAGGTCAGCAGATTCTATGAAATTGTGGATCGAGGAAATCTATGATATTTATATGAAATTGAAGACGACATGAATGAAGACATTCGGAACGATTGTTCATGCAGGACGGCCGAGTGAAGAATAACGAAATTATCTTAATGTAAAAGCTAATCAATAATTCAAGTATCAAATGTTATGTGCGTGGAATATTCTAGAATACGACAGCAGTTGTTCATTAGCAGTCCTTGGAGTAATATCTCAGTTGAAAGGAACTATGTAATGATTTACAAAACCTTGTAATTGTCTTAATAACTTACTTAATTTGATACGTACAAATAAAATGCACAGTCGCATTGCATGTAGCATTAGAACTCCATTGTTTTGACAAGTAGACACTGTGAAACGCCACCCTATTGCATGGAAATGTAGAATTCACAACCTTATGAAGTGTAGAAGCATATAAGCATAGTGCTATGCATGAATGATTAGACCTATCTTACTTTGAAACGTTGAAGTGAGATGCGCTAATGCATTGCATGGTACACTCCAAATCTACTTCTTTGACACACAGACACTATGAAGCGCCATCCTGCTGGATGGAAATGTAGAATTCACAATCTGTTGAGATGTTGAAGCAGATGAACATAACGATATTCATAGAAGATTACAGCTAACGTACTTTGAAAGATTGAAACGAGATGAGCCATCGCAATGCATGCATCATTTGTACAGTAGTACTGACGCGCAGACATTGTGCAGCACCATCCCGTTGCATGAAACTATAGAACTCACATTATTGAAGATTGTAGAAGCAGATAAGCATAATGATATGCAAACACGATTACACCTTACTTACATTGAAACGTTGGTATGAGATGCGACGTCGCATTGCATGGAGCATTAGGACTCTTCTCATTTGACACGCAGACACTGTGAAGCGCCATTCCGTTGCATCGAATCGTAGAATTCACATTCTTGTGAAGTGCATACGCAGATAAGCATAATGCTATGCACAGAAGGTTACAGCTTACAAAGTTTGTAATGTTGAAACGAAATGGCCCATTGCATGGCATGTAGCATTAGAGCTCTATTGTTACGCCACGCAGACAATGCGAAGCGTAATTCTGTTTCAAGAAACTGCAGAATTCACATATCTTTGAAGTGTAAAAGCTGACAAGCGTAATCCTATGCATAGAATGTTTCAGCTTACTTACTAGGAAATATTGAAGTGAGATTCGCCACTGCATGTCATGGAGCATTAGGATCCTGTTGTTCCAACAGGCAGGCTGTATGAAGGGCTATCTTGTTGCATGGACATATAGAATTAACGTTCTTTTGAAGTGTAGTGGCAGATAATTATAATGTTATACATAACAGCTTACTGCTGTTGCATTATTTCAAATGTCAACGGAGAAACAAAAATGAATCTTAAGTTAGGAAATAGAATGCAGTATATAAACTGTGAAATAGTTCTGTCGGTTCGAGTAGGGTTCACGACTGTTTATACCTAGTGGCCTGAAAGGAAAACATGTGCAGACTTTGCGTCGTCTATTTCTTTAGGAGGAAGAACCCTATATTTCCTATGCGGTGTCCTCACAATTATTAGAGTGTTTAAAACGTAAATACATACCTTCAAACCTTAAGAATAAAGTTACAGACTATAAAGAACTTTGGACAGATTTTCATTTACCCATAATTCAATAGGTTATGGGCCCAGTTTACGTATTTTAATAGTATTAATACTTTAGTAGGTATTCTTTTTAGTGATAACTTTTGTATACGTGATTATAAGTGTAATATCAGAAGTATATATAAGTGATTAAACTATTAAAGGAACATTATTAATGTATATAAACCTTTCCTTATGAACGAAAAGAGAAATCTGGAAAGCACAAAAACCAAGAGGAACATTAAACAATTTGATGGTGATCGGTACAGTATGTTGCAATTAAGAATTGGTGCACTGTTAAGCGAATTGGATAATTATTGATGAACCCATTCCAGTAAAGTAACTGGAAATTGGAGGAAAGCAGAGAGGATGCTGAATATTTAGCAGATTCCGTTTTGAGCTTCGCAAATAATGCGAAAACTGCTGCTGAAATTTTGCAGAAATTGGATGGCATATATGAAAGGTATAGTTTTGCCACGCAATTGGCTGTTAGAAAAAAACTATTAAGTTTAAAACTACAGGGAGAGCAGTCCTTGATCAAACATTTTAAACCACTCAACGACATAATCACGGAACTCTTAGTAGCGAGTGCAAAATTAGAAGAAACGGATAAAGCTTTACATTTACTACTAATCCTTCCAACGTGCTATAGCGAGTAATTACGGCAATAGAACATTTCCCGATGACAATCTAACATTAGCATTTGTAAAAACTGGTTTATTGGTCCACGAAGTAACATTACGAACAGCCTGCTCGACAAGCGCGAAAGTATTACATACTGAGAAAATACATACAGATAGAGATAATTTAAATGGCCAAAGAAACGATAAATATAAAATGCCATGATTGTGGGCGAAAGGGCATAAAATAAAAGAACGTTTCTATTATAAAAGAACGGTCCAGCACGCGGAAAAGAAAAAGGTGATCGCCCAAGCAGCTCAAGTAACAAAAGAATTGGAGATTGCAAAGATTTGGTCATCCTCGTTTGCCTTTATAACGGAGTACAATGAAAATGGGGAAGACGATAAAAACAAATTAAAGTTTCTGTTGGATTCCTGAGCGTCGGATCACATTGTCAAATGTGATAATGTCTTTTCGACATTCGAGAAGTTGAGTCCACCCTTGAAGATTTCGGTGGCAGAAAGGTGCTCTCTGATAGAGGAATGCAAGAAGCAGGAATGGACATCGTATTTGTAACAGATGGAAACGTTCAGGTAATGAAAACTGGTCAGAAAATAATCAAAGGTAAGGAATAAAATAGCTTATCTATTACTGATTTCCAAATGAAAAATGGTGAAAAGTTGATTAATCATCAGATTCATAGTGCAGTAAATAATGACTATGAACTGTCGCATCAGCGTTTAGGCCTCATTGGAAGATCAAAATTCATAGAATTGAAGAATAGATAGTGCCGAATGATAATTTATGTGAGGCTTGCATTAAAGGTAAGCAAGCACGGTTATCATTCGAAAAGGTAAAGAATATGGAGCATGTAAAGCGACCATTGTTTATTATTTATTCAGATGTATGTTGTTTTATTATTCCTTCAACTATTAACGGAAAGAATTATTTTCTCCCGTTTGTGGACGAATATACACTTTACCGTGTAACATACCTAATTACATATAAATCAGCAGTATTTTCTGCACTTAAAGATTTTGCAATTAGATGCGAGGCTCATTTTAATTTAAAAGTTGTTCAGTAGTATAGCGATAATGGCAGAGAATATCTGTCAAATGAGATGAAAGATTATTGTGTAGAAAAGGGCACTAGTTACCATCTAGCAGTTCCGCGAACTCCCCAATTAGTGTTTCTGAGAGAATGGTCAGAAATGTAACAAAAAAGGCACGCACGACGTATTTAATAAACTTAAGCCCAACAAAGGCTTTAAAATAAAGTTAATAAGGCTTTAAAAACGCCATTTGAAATGTGGCTTGATAAAAAGCCTAAAGTAAAGTATTTACGAATTTTCGGTTCCACAGCTTATATTCATGATAAGACTCGAAAAACCATGTTTGATGAAAAATCTTGGAAAGGCAATGGAAATCATGGCCAATAGATAATATTATGCCTAATGATTGTGATTTCTACTGTTCCATGCAACGGGATGGCGCTGTACAGAGTCTGCTTGTGAAAGCAGAAGAGGTCTAATACTCCATGCAATTCAAAGGCGCATCTCATTCCAAATTTTCAAAGTAAGTAAGCTAAAACTTGTAAGTAAAGCATTATGCTTATCTGCTTCTACATTTCCAAAGATTGTGAAGCAATGGAGTTTTAATGCATTGCTATGACGCATATCATTGCAACGTTTCAAATTAAGTACACTGAAATATGCTAAGTATATCATTGTGCATATCTACATCTACATTTCCGTAGAAAGTGAATGCCACATCTCCATGCAAAGGGATGGCGGCTCGTAGTGCCTGCTTGTGATTAGAATGGAGTTCTAATGCTCCATACAATGCAATTGTGCATGTCATTTCATGGTTTCGAATTGAGTAAGCTGTAATCCTCCATGCATAGCATTATGCTTATCTGCTTCTACAGTTCAAAAGGATGTGAATTCTACAGTTTCATGCAACAAGAAAGTAGATCAGAGCCTGCGTGTCGAAGCAGTGGAGTTTACTACTCCACTCAATGAGATAGCACTTCTCATTTCAACGTTTCAATGTAAGTGAGCTGTAATCATCTATGCACATCATTATGCTTATTTGCATCTACACTTCAAAAGAATATGAATTCTATAGACATATCCATCGGGACGGCGTTTCATAGCGTCTACGTGTAAAAGCAATAGAGTTCTAATGCTGTATGCGGTGCGGTGGAGTATCTCTTTTCAACTTTCGAAAGCAAGAATGTTGCAATGTTCTATGTATCGCATTATCCTACTTCTACACTTCAAACGAATGTAAGTTCGACTGTTCCTTGCACCAGGCTGGGGATTCATATTGTCTGCTTGTCAAAGCTGCAGTGATCTAATTCTCAGCATTATAAATAGACATTCAATATTTAAAACATAACAAATCAATATTATAAACCTAACATAATTATTTAATTTTTTTATGTAATTTTTTAAAACATGTTGGATAGAGTTCCGGTTGGCCCTTACATCGGTTACAACAGGTTTTTACTTTTATCGCCTTATTCGCGGCATACTGCCTACCATTTATTTCAGACATCCGTTTATAACATTCTTTACATCCCTGTCTCGTTTTTTTTCGCGCGTCCTTGGAACGATCGCAGAAAATGTGTACGTTTCTTGGGCACTGCTTAAGTTTTACATGACGTTTGTTCACCCTGATGATCCACTGTACTGAGGAGATAATCAATAACTTTTTCGCGGAAGTTTAATATTTTCATACCGTTGGTACTCCATTTTCTTTGTATATAACAGACATTGACGAGAGAAGTCCCGCATACTAATTCGATAACTATTTTTCTGTACCACTTTACTGTTCTGCGTAATCAACTGTGATAAGAAGACATCTGGTCGGGTGGTCAAACCCCTTCTTAGCTTTGTTATAAAGGAACACTGTGTCCGGCTTTAACTTATTATTACTACCGTGGACAATAACACATTTGTGGTTTTCAGAAGTGGCTAGCATGCATATCGGCCTCTTATCCGTCCACTTTAAAAGTTTAAAGCCGCTCCGATTTTGAAAATACATAATGCCACCCCGTTGCAGTTTCCGTTTGGCCTGCAGCGGAAAAAATTTTGTATTAATTTTTACTGTATCATAAATAAATGTTACTTTTAGCAGAAGTTTCTCGGCCAAAGCGACACAAGTATATAAACTATTTGCTTACAATACGCGGCTTTCAAATAATAATTCACTCTCCAACGTCATAACTGCAGCATGCGCATGTGCTTTCGCTATGCTGGTTGCATTATTTCCGGCGTAAATAAGAATATTATGTGTGTATCCTTCCGGAAGGCACCGTTTACAAAGTTCTATACCATATTTATACCGCTTCCCTGGGATATACTGACAAAAACTGTGGCGTTCTCGCCATGGAACCATGATTTCGTCGATTACAATATTTTTACCGGGCTTAACACGTTGAGTGCAACGTCAGTCCACAGGGACTGACTGTGAACTTTCCGTTCAGGCGGTGTCAGTCCCCAGGGACTGCCAATTAACTTTTCGTTTGGAGAACGTGGATTCTATGGACTAACAGCGAACTTCTTGTTTGATCTACATCGGTGCATGAGACCGGCATTGTAAAGGGTAAAATTATTAATGACAATTAAAAAATTTATGCTAATATTTAATGAAGTTTATTAAAACATTTTAAACAAAGATGTGACTGTAACTTGTATGTAGTAACTTTCTTTATCATTGTCCTCGCTAACTGGCGTCCGTAAATTTTTGTGTTTGTGCTGTAACATTCAACACAATATTTTCGTACATCATGTGCCTTTCCTTCCTTCTTATGAAATTTGTGAATTCGTCTGCTTATATCGGCCCTAGTTGGGGTTTCCTCGTGTGAATATCGTGTGAGAGCATTTATCAATTGTTTTCGAAATGTTGTAATTGACATCTTTGTTCCTGTTACTTTTTGGAACATATGTAACGCATTCACGACGGCAATATTCAAAAGAATGTCGAATGACTGTTTTCTATACCATTTTAGTGACCTTCTAAGTGGACTGCTGTAAGCACCCATTTGATCAGACAGATCAATCGCTGTTTTACCTTTATTATAATCAATAATAATTTTTGGTTTTCAGGATACCTCTGTTCTTGTTATTACGGTTTTCATTTCGTCAGAATGCTTGATCGAAAGAACTAAAACATCCCTCTTGTCGTTCCATTTCATGGTCGTTATCCCTCTACTGTTTTCTTGAGCAATGACTTCTCCGCGTCGCAGTTTGGCTGTCACAAATTTATTTGGATTGCCTCTTCGATCTGGTCGAAGAGCACCAACCAAATGCGTATTTTTTGTTATGAGTTTGTTTGCTAAATCCACACTCGTATAATAATTATCCGTGTATAAAGTATGGCCTTTGTAAAACACATTTTCACATAAATTCATGACAACATTTGTGGGTGTTGTATATTTTTTATTCAATGATTTGCCGGTGTAAATGCAAATATTATATGTGTAATGATTATCACAGCACAATTTAAGTATTTTTATCGCATATCCATGCTTTTTTTGTTTCATGTACTGTCCAAATATGATCCGTCCACAGAATGGTACTACCGCCTCGGCGATGCATAACATTTCAGCGGCATCATAATATTTTTTAAAATTTATATTTAGTTCTTATATTAAAAATTCAACCTTTGAGAGACGGTTGGAAGCATCCACTTTTGAATTGTCGGCAAAATGCAATGTTCTCAACAGAATTAGAAATCTGTCTCTACTCATAATTTTCCGCAGGAATGTTTGAATAAACAATGGATCCTTAAACCAATACAGATACAAAGATGGGAACTTTACCGACCGCATCCACAAAACCGTTCCAAAAAACTTCTTTATTTCGTTCTTACCTGTTGGCACCCACTTTTCAACACGTGTGGAAGTGATTGTACTTTGTGTCGCATAAGTATTTGTTTGTTCGCTTATATGTAGAAATAGTTTATCCGTCACATAAAGGCCGAAAAAATTTTCCACTGTGCTACAATTTTGCATTTCTTCATGAGCGAGTTTGACTCCATGGGGACTTAAGAAAGGTATAATGTTTGGCTGGTTGCCTCGCGGATCAAACCAATCATTTGCATCACTTGTTTCAGTATTCCTTACTGAACTACGAGATGAATTGTCACTGTCTGAAGATGGCAGTGGTATTATACGCCTACATTTGCGTAGTAAAAATGGCTCACTCGACGAGTCACTATCTGTTCGTCCTCTCAACATTTTTAGTTGATGGATACCAAAACTTTTTCAAAATAGTCACTATAAAACTGAATTCTCTCTGCTGAAATAGGTCTTTATACTCCCGTGGATTTTCGGAATGACTCTCACCTTGTATTTGCTCTTTCGCCTCTCTGGCATTCTCCATCTCATTATCTTATGTTTATACATTGTATACAAATGCACTATTTGTATCATTTCGAAAATCCAAACGATACGGATACAGTGTATCAAAGTTATCGTTTGTTTATACCCATCAGTCAAGTGTTCGGCATCAAGTGCTCACGCGCTGCCGTCCGAGCGAGAAGTATAGCAAGATCGGCGTAGAACTCAACGTATTAACAATATTTTCGAAAGTGTAGACAATTTCGTTAACAGTAATTCTAAGTTTATACAAACGGTCCCCAGTCCTAGCCGTGGATATAATGGTGAAATGAAAATATCTATGTATCGATATAAACCGATCGCGCTTCATCGCGTTTTTTATTCGATCGTTTGTATATACGTTTCAGTTCGTTTTCTGTCACAGGCTTCCTGGCAAGTTGGTGTTTAGAAGAAAAGAAAATTTTAAAGCATACAAGTAGATAAGCATAATGCTATTCATAGAAAATAGAACTTGCTTACCTTGAAACGTTGAAATGAGATACGTCATTGCATTGCATTGCATCGAGCATTCGAACTCTACCACTATGACATGCAGACGCCATGAAGCGTCATTCCATTGCATGGAACTGTAGAATTCACACACCTTTAAAGTGTAGGAATATATAAGCATAATGCTATGCTTAGAAGATTACAACTTACTTACTTTGAAACGTTGGAATGAGATGCGTCGTCGCAGAGCGTTGAGCATTAAAAATCTACTGTTTTGTCACGCTGGCGCTATGAAGCGCCTTCCCGTTGCACGGGCATGTAGAATACACACTCTTTAGAAACGTAGAACAAGATAAGTATAACGTTATGCATAAAAAATTTCAGCTTACTTGCTTTGAATGTTGGAGCATTAGACCTCTACTGTATTGACACGTAAGCAATGTGAAGCGTCATTCTTTTGCATTGAACTGTAGAATTCACATTATTTGCAAGTGTATGAAACGCGATCGCGTTGAATGCAATATTCGTAATCTGATTCTTCTGAAGAGGAGTAACAGACGAGCATATTGCATTGCATAGGGCATTACTACTTACTTGCTTTGATACGTTGGAATGAAATGTGTCATCGCGATACATGGAGCGTTGCAACTCTATTTCTTTGATACTTACGAATCCTATGAATCCTATAGTTGCATGCAATGTGATGGCATTTCATAGTATCTGCGCGCCAATGCATGCGTGCTAATGCATCATGCAACACGAGGGCCCATCTCATTTCAACGTTTTAAGGTAAGTTATCTGTAATGTTCTGTGCAGTGCGTTATACTTATCTGTTTCTACTGTTGAAAAGAGTGTGAGTTCTATAAATTCATGTAACGAGATAGCGCTTCTAAGCGTAACGTCGTGCGTAGCGCTTGCCACCCATTCCACACATGAGCCTCCTCGCACTTCCATCATCAACCCCTGGACTCAGACAACCTGCCGCGCTCGCCTACTATAACATATATATACTATATCCGGACTAATGTATTGCTGCATATAAGAATTCATATATTAAAGTTACACACGTTATGAATGCAAGACACGAACAAAACACACGTAATTGTAAGTACATGCTATACTACCTCATTATACTATTTCTATTCCGCTAGTCCCACCACGAGATGCAAGTCCCCACTCGCTGGACCGCATGCTCTTCGCAACGATCCATTAATCCCCCCCCCCCCCCCCCCCCCGCCCCCCGCCCCTTCGCTGGACCACATGCTTTCATGATTTTTCTAGTAAATATTTCAAATTGGTATAAATATTAATACATATTTTATATTATAGTTAATTCTAAATACAATATCTCCTTAAGATACTCCATTACATCTAAAATCCTATCTGATTTCATATCATTTCGTGATGTTTTAATTAAATATTTGAAATTGGTTTATGTAATTACACTTATCATATATTTTAGTTACTTAAAAATGGATCATCCCCTCTAAATAAAAATGAATATCTATATATTATACAAGCAGTACGGTTTCTTTCCACCGAGGCTTGCAAATCCCTCTTCCTTATTCTTGTAATTCGTACTTTGGAAGGTATGTAGTACGTATTAACAGTCCAACGCTGAAAATATTTCAAACACTTCTGCTTTACGCAACTTAACAAATATGCAACCTCATATCAACATTATGTCTATATTTGATTTGTTTCGGTTTTTGAACTATGTAGTCTTCTTTCGGATTCGTCGCGATTAGATCGTTTCTTAGAGCCATTTTGATGATCTTTTCCTCTCTATGGTTGTTCGTCGTACTACCTCAGATTACCGATTTTTCGTTCAGGTCACCCGCGATTAGTATCCTGTTTGCTTTCTCTCCCTTTTCTATGTTAACCCCAGCTTGGTTTATATATTCTTCGATTTCTTTTCGTTCCTGTTAGGCGAGAAGTAGCAGCTTATAACTTTTGTTCCTTCGACCATTGCATGAACGATTCCGGTCGAGGAATATGTGGTGCTATATGTGCAACATTTTCGATTAACGCCGGTTATCTATATCGGAGCGTCACCGTTCTCGAATTGCAGTCAGTATTTTTACATTTTCTACATGATTTCTTGTGCGATTCGGTATCTGTTCAGATCGATTTGTAGGACTTTCCATTCCATATTCGTTTTTCGTTCTCTTCTATCAACGCCTTTCTGTAGGCCGGGCAATTAATGATACATTTCGGTTTGTTCGCGATGCAATCAATCATCGTATGATTCTGGAATCCGCATCTTCTGGAGGTTTCCTCATTATCCTTGACTCTTTGCAATTTTTGCCGATATGTCCCAGCTTATGACGCTCGAAGCATCTTTCTACCCTTGGTAGCACTTAGCAGGGACAAGAGGTAGCTTCTCCAGCTCTTTGCTGTATTCCTATTTATATTCAACTAACGCGACTTGGTTGCCTCTCCACGCTTGTTTTAACAATTTGACGGTTACACCGCTATCCTTTATTTCGATTTCATTCAATGTTTGTCTTATGTCCTCCTTTATTTCTTCTCTGGTAATCCAACGGGTATTTGTCCCTTAGTTGGGGCATTATACTTGCACTCGTATATTTTACTTCAACTTCTTTTTCCGGAATTCCTTTTATCTCCTTTATTTTGTTCTCTACACCTACTTTCTTGTTAAATTCCAGAATTATATCTCCCACTCCCGATTTTCTTGCGTCATCTTTTCTTATTTCTGTCGTTTTTCCTGCGTTTCCTCATCTTGTTGCTTGTCTTCGAATGCTTCCTGCTCCTCTAATTGCTTCATTTTTCTCTGTAAACGTTCGCCACTAATTTCATCAAGTGTTCGATGTCAGTTTTTTTTTATATGCCTGATGTTTCCTATTAACGTTTCCTAATATGTCATTAGCTTCGCCGTATCCTCGCTCATAATATCTACCATTACGTCTGATGTGTGGCTGCCTATTCTTCTATTTCAAAGCGTAGACGTTATTGTTATCGGTAGGTTTTCCATTATCCTGTTCTCTCTTTTTGATTCCTTTACTTCGGCTCCTGATGCTTCTACTTTCCTGTCTGTGCTTCCTTCCGAGGCTTTCTCTTTTCCCTCTATATATGCTTTTCGTATCCTTCTCTATTTCCCTAACCTTTTGTGCCATCGATAGGGAGCTCCGAACCGCCTGCCCAACCTTTAATCTTCTGTCAGGACCCGATGGGGCTGATTCCGAATCATGAGTCGACAGTACTTCTCAGCAGCATAGTAGCACAGTAGCCTCACTCACTTCGGCAGTGGTGTTTGGGGGGGGGGGGCGGGGCTGCTGGCCCTCCACCATTCTACTGCCTGCCCTGATACGGGAAAGGGACTCCTAGGACCACTTGAACTGCGACCAGCATCTATCTTATAGTCTAACCGATTCGTAGTCATGCGTTTTCCATTAAGCTTGCCGAAATCAGTGATATTGATTCGTCCAGTCTAAAATATTTTTTTTTTTTAAGTTTCTCGATTTTCTTATTTTCTCTTGCGATATCGTCTATTTCGTTGTACCTTGCCTGGACTGTATGGTATATAATCTGTTGTTCGATATTTCTAGGATTTCCTCTTAATAAATGCAATGCTTCCACAGATTTTCGTTTTCTGTCTCTTTAGTTACGTTGTTGTTATTTTATCCTCTCTATCCTCCACATTTCCTCTTTGCACCATCCCAGAACTGGCGTTATGCGATTACTTCAGGATCGCGCCCCGGTCTCGCTACCCCGAGATCGAGTGTTCTTCCTTGCATCCGTTGATTTATATATGTCATATATTGGAGAATATGTCCTCTTATCCTTTCTATTTTTCGAATTACGTTTTAATTAGATTTATATTAGATACGCGTCAAAATATCGGACTTCCATACGACTTTTTTAGTAAAGTCTTATTCTTTTCCGACTGTTCGTTTTCATTTTACGGTGGGCGCTCCTGTATTCGATGCAGACCCGCTCCGATTGAACCAACCGATCATAACATTACGTGAATATACGTTCAATCGGAGCGACTCTCTGCCACTCCCTAACTGCGGAAGGCTTACTGCATAGCCTCATCCCTAAGAAAGTTGCGGAGATTGCTTCCGTCCCGAGATGGAAGTGTGGTTGTATTAGATTCAGTTAGGTTACGCTAGGTTATGTTAAGTTGGATTATGTTTGGGAATATTTGTAGGTTGCTCGGTTATGTTGGGTTAGATTTAAGAAAGCGGAGGTTTGATTTGTCTATGTTTAAAAGAGATAAAGTTACGTTGTGTTAGGTTGGGTTAGATATGAGTGAGGCCGGGTTAAGTCAGATTAGGTGTAACTGAGGTTAGCTTGGTTTAAATTAAGCTTAGAGGATGTTAGATTAAGTTTAGCCATTGAGAGATGGATTACCGGCAGCCGACAATGCCATCCGTCGATAGTTCTTGAATTCCTGGCTATTGGCAATACCAGCCGTCATTATATCATAAGCTATTGACCGCAGGCATCACCTACTTTCGTTATATCATGAGTTACCGACCGCAGGCAACACCAGTCGTTCATAAGTCTTGAGTTACCTACTATTGGTTGCACCAGCTGTATGTAAAAGCATGCGCTAACGGTTGTTGGTAACACCAGTCGTCTATAATTTATGGATTAAGCACAAGCAGCACTAGTCTTCGTTCGATTGTGAGGAACCGACCGCCAGCAGCACCATTCATCGGTAACTTCTAAGTTATTCTTAATGGGAACACCCATCCGTAGGCATGTATTGACTCGTTTCGCCATCTTTTCAAACACTGTTGAAACAGAATTGCGAACAGCTTGAGCAGTTTTCACAGAGATGGCTCCACCGGTCTGACAATAACGAACGCTACATATGGATTCTCACAAAACCATTTGCCACACACCTCAGTGCTGAAAAGGTTAATAATACTAGCGCTATTACTTTAACCAGGCATAGAATAAAAGTTCTGTTTTAGTTGTAGAAATAAAATTCACTAATATGACACTATACTTATTTTCTGGTCCAAGGTATGCTTACCATATTTAAAGAAAGGCTCAAATCATCATATAATAAACATCAGCCCACAACTAAGCATATAAATTGAAGGAATATAGTTTTAAACTCGTATCGCTTATATAATATCCAAGTTTGGAATGTTAGTGTGTGTCCTTGGAAGGGCCGATGAATTTGAAAATGATGCATTACTGTGAACGCAGTTTTGTGAAAGACTGCAGTAAGTTATATATATTTCTAATTTCATTGTTTAGAAAAATAATTCTCTCAATTTAAGATTGCCTTGCGCACGCCTTGTTTCAGGTATACATATGGCTGCGATAGAGATTTTAGTTGGTTGTGAATCACAAAATTAGAGTGGGAAGCAGGAAATAATAGATGACGCAGTGCACGTTTTTAATTTGCAAAGGCAGTAAATCTATTACTAATCAGTCTTTAATTGATGAAGGAATATTTAAAAAACGATGGAATTTCTGATTTTACCCATTAAGCGTGTAATTCAGGTGTAAATAATTAAATAAAAGTTTATAATTGATATATGAATGTATAATTCATATTTTAGTAAACAAATCAATTTATTTTACAGAATATAAATATTATTGATAAGATAAATTGATGTCTGATTCCTCCCTTGAGGAGAATTTGGAATAAATAGATTTGGACAATTATATATGACAATTGAAAGGAACGAACAAATTGTACAGATAAGTAAGAGGAAATGATCATACAAATATTAATTGTCATCCAAACTAATTTAAACAGCGAGTTTGTTAACAAAACTGTAATCTCAAATACTATATTGTTCATTATGTTAAAAAAAAAATTGATTAGTCCTCGTACATTACAGCACATTATAGATCAGTCTGATTAATTGCCCAAGCATCCATAATTCAAGACTTAATTAACATCACTTTTGCAAAAATTTACAATATGTAAGTTTCGAAAATTTTAAAGGGGTCAGAGCTGGTTCACGCTTTTTGGATCTTAATAATGGTAAAATGGTGTGGCAAGGAGAGGAGAACGAGGTACAACATTACCAATGGATTCTCAAAACTTTCTCGCAATGCTTTCTCATAAAAAAATATATTTTCTATGTTCAAATTAATTAAAAATGCAAAATAATTATACTAATAACATAATATTATATATGTTTCGGAGAATTAAAACTTGCATCGACAATGGGAATGTTGAAAATTAGCGGTGATCTACGAAAAACAATGAAATTAGAGAAATTAATGTGCAATTTAAAGTCGAAACTTACTGTGAAAAATTAAATATCGTCTTCTTAAAAGGAACCAACGTATTAACTAATTAAGGAAAAATTATTCCTAATCACAAAAATTTTGTTACTTTTTTAAAAGGTTTAATATGATATAAAATAATTAAAATATTAAAAAAACTGAAGTAAAATGTATTTTTATATATTTTTGTAATATATTTTCTAACGCTAAATAATAAAAATTAAATAAAATACGTTTGAAAATATTTATTTATGGAGATTGAACTTTACTCATACATTCATAATAAAATGAACATAGTTATTCATATTTAGTATTTTCTTTGGAAACAATGAGCAAAGGTATAAAGTAATTTGTTATTATAGTTCTAACTGCTTCACAAGTTCGGAAAATGATAAAATAGACCAACGCCAGCAAAAAGTCTAATGTTTCATAATTATTTTATAGTTGAAAGATTATCAAGCTTTATGCCTGGATGGATGCTTATATATGTATGAAAAGCTGCCAAAATAAAATGAGATCGCAAAGTGATATTTACACACCTGTGTGCTGCAATTTTGACGTATTTAAATTTCTGATAAAAGCATATAAATGTTTATAATGTAATTATCAATTATAAATGGAATTCCACAATTTTTTTATGTAATAGTCCTTTCTTTTTGTACGCATCCACCAATACATAGTATCTTTAGAAGTACCACCAAATAGGTTTCATAGTTTGGATTCTAGAAAATAGAGTAAAATGGCAGAAGAATTTCTGCAGAATATCAAGGAGATGTGAAGCTACTATTGCACTGCATACAGCATTGTTCACTGGAAGATTTTTTCTTCTAATGTGTCAACTCCAGATTTATTTGAATTGTACTCGTTTCGAAAACTAAAACTGAATGGCATATCCCTTAACACAACACGCCGATAACCACGATACCCAACAGATTCAAGGTTCCTTTATCTGAGGTTAAGGACTGCTTTCTTTGTTTCCAAACTTCTTTACATTGTGTTACCTTCTTACGACTCTTTGTAAGTTACAAAGAACAGAAACGCTACATGGATTATAAAAGTGTAATATTTTAATTCATATAATCGTGAACACTTTAAATCAGTTTACGTTGCTTTATCTGTTGTATATGTTTATCACCTGGCGCTGAGCCAGCTACTACTGCCATCATCCCTTTTTAAAATTTGGAAAATTCACCAGATCTAATGCTTAGATCTAAAACCTTGCTTAGATTGCAAATGTGTTTTCCACACGATTCACAGTAATAATTTCTTGCTACTGAATAGCGTTCCTAGATCTCTTCGTATCCAAGCAATAGAGTTCTAATGCTTCATTAAACGCGATATCGCATTTCATATCAACAGATCGAAGTATGTTAATAGATTTTAATGCTATATACATCCCATTATGCTTATCTGCACCTACACTTCAATAGAATGCCGCTTCAAAATTTCCATGCAAGGGGACAGCAATTTTAGGTTCCAACGTGTCGAAGCAGTATACTTCTAATACTTCACTCATTACGATGCCCCATTACATTTCAGTGTTTAAGGTGAGATGTGATATTCAATGCAACGCTTTACTTTTCTCTGCTTCTACACTTCAAACGAATGTGAATACAACACTTCCTTGCGAAGAGATAGCCTGACTAGATACCTTCATTTCTATGTCTCATGATAAGATGTAATACTCAATGCAACGCGTTATGTATATCTCGTCAGCACTTCAAAGGAATGTAAATCCAACACTTCCTTGCTACGGAGCAGCGTTTCTAGATGTATACAGACCGTAGCAATGGAGTTCCAATGATTCATAAAACGCGATTTCGCATCTCATTTCTATGTTTCATGATAAAATGTAATATTCAATGCAAAGCGTTATGTTTATCTGGTTCTACACATCAGCAGAATGTAAATTCTGCACTTCTTTGCCAGGTAATTGCGTTTCTAGGTGTGCACGTGTCGAAGCACTTGATTTCTCATGCTTCATGCCTCGCGATAACGCATTGCATTTAAACTATTCAAAGTAAGTAAGTAGCTTGTAAAGCTCTATGCATTGCATTATGCTTATCTGATTCTACCCTTCAAAAGAATGTGAATCCTGCACTTCATTGCAAAGGTACAGCGCTTCTAGATATCTACGTGTCGAGGCAATAGAGTTATAATACTCCATTTATCGCGATGTGGGATCTCATTTTAATGTTTAATGTAAGATGTAGTATTCAATGCAAGGTGTTACGCTTATCTGCATCTACACTTCACAAGAATGTAAATTCTGCATTTCCATGCAACAGGATGACCCCTCATAGTGTCTGCTTCTCGAAGCAATGGAGTTCTAATGCTCCATTTATTGCGATGGCGCATCTCACTTGAACGTTTCAAACGAAGTAAGGTACAGGCTGCTATGCATAGCAAAATGCTTGTCTGTTTCTGCATCAAAATAATGTCAAATATACAGTTGCATGCAACGACATGGCACTTCATACTGTCTGCATGTCAAAACAATGGAATCCTAATGCGCCATGCAATGCGATGACGCTTCTCATTTCAACGTTTCTAAGTAGGTAAGCTGTAGTATTCTATGCATAGCATTATGCTTCTCTGCTTCGGCGTTCCCAAAGATGGTGAATTTTACAGTCCCATGCAACGGAATTGTGCTTTATAGTGTTTGCGTGTCAAAGCAATGGGGCAGCAATTCTCCATGAACTGCATTGACGCATCTCATTTCAACGTATCACAGTCTGTAAAAACGCTGATGAAACGCTGAAACGAGATGTGCCACCGCATAGCATGGAGCATTAGAACTCTACTGCCTTGAGACGTAGGCACTATAAGGCGTCATCCCGTTGCATGATTCTGTAGAATTCATATTCATTTGAATTGTAAAAGCAGATGAGCATAATGCTGTTCTTAGTAGATTACAGCTTACTTACTTTGAAACGTTGGATTTAGATGCGCCATCGCAATGCCAGCAGCATTTGAACACCATTTCTTTGATACGCATATAGTATGAAGGACCATCCGTTAGCACGCAACTGTGTAATTCACATTCTCTTGAGGAGTAGAAGCAGATAAGCATAATGCTATGCATAGGAGATTACAGCTTACTTACTACCAAACTTTGAAACGATATGTGCCATCGCATTGCATGGAGCAGTATAACTCTTCGGCCTTCAAACACGGACACTATGATGCGCCATGTAGTTGAAAAAACTGGAAAATTCAGATTCTTTAGAAGTGTAGAAGCAGATATGCATAATGCATTGCATAGAAGATTAAAGGTAATGGAGCATTTATAGGGGCGGTAGTATTTAGAATTAGATATAATATATGAATATTGTAAGTATATAAACTGATTAGAAATGTTTATTTAAAACGTCGTAAAATGGTATAAAATTCAATAGGATTTTGGATGTAATGGAGCATTTGGACGGATACTCTATTTTCAGTTAACTAAAATATATTATAAGATTCATTATATGTTCTAACGTAAAATATTACCTTAAAACAATATTAATTGCTACAAAATTAGTTAGAATTTTGGGTGATATAATGTATTTAGTGGAGATATTCTATTCACAAATAGCTGAGATATATTATATGTTTAAATATATATACCAAATTGAAATGTTTATACAAAATATCGTGAAACGATATATAATTAGGTAGGTAGGGTATTAGATATAATGTAGTATTTGGAGGGAACATTTTGTTTACATTTATAGATAGTTCTTGATGTGTTTAAATATATACACTAACCTGAAATATTTACTTATCCCTTTCGCTACGGCAGTCCTTGCCGTGCGAGTAGCGCCCCTTCATTGGCACTTTGGAATTCTCTTGAGTACATACTTTTTTGAGAGTTATGTATCAACTGTTTCGTCATATTATATGAAAAATATAAAAATGAGTATATTTTGAGTATTCAGAAATATACATATTAAAAAGTTTTACTGTTATTATAAATAAAAATACAGTTGAGTTAGTGAGATATCAAATTATACGTTAATTCTTAGTAATGCAACTCAGTATGGTAAATTCTAAAGCAAGGTTCCACGCAGAGTTCAACATTAGAATATTTACATTCATATCGAGACACGCGTCTCTTGTTTGTCGTAAAGACGATGCATCTTCTATTTTGGTTTTTTCTTCGTGGTTCATACAGTAATGGAAAATGCCGTTCTGTTGGCCGTGATGGATTGTTGTTGTCTCTTTGATGATATTAAGAAATATTCATATGATAATTTTTCAGCATTTTTGGGATTAAATTCAATTGAAATTTAGCCATAGATTTCGGTTTTCTTGTGTTATCCTTATAAACACAATATGCATTCCATACTACAAATGAAAAAATATTGACGTTACCATTTTAGAACGAATTGTCGAATTTATAGTGCTTATCACTATGTCGGCTTTGTCGACACAACCCATACAAGTATTGTAGTTAATGACGCATAGGCGTTTTTTAATAATTTTGTTTCCTCCATGCCTAACAACCGTTGCACACTCTGAAGTATGCATAGTGGATAGCATATATATTTTTACCGGGCTTAACACGTTGAGTGCAACGTCAGTCCACAGGGACTGACTGTGAACTTTCCGTTCAGGCGGTGTCAGTCCCCAGGGACTGCCAATTAACTTTTCGTTTGGAGAACGTGGATTCTATGGACTAACAGCGAACTTCTTGTTTGATCTACATCGGTGCATGAGACCGGCATTGTAAAGGGTAAAATTATTAATGACAATTAAAAAATTTATGCTAATATTTAATGAAGTTTATTAAAACATTTTAAACAAAGATGTGACTGTAACTTGTATGTAGTAACTTTCTTTATCATTGTCCTCGCTAACTGGCGTCCGTAAATTTTTGTGTTTGTGCTGTAACATTCAACACAATATTTTCGTACATCATGTGCCTTTCCTTCCTTCTTATGAAATTTGTGAATTCGTCTGCTTATATCGGCCCTAGTTGGGGTTTCCTCGTGTGAATATCGTGTGAGAGCATTTATCAATTGTTTTCGAAATGTTGTAATTGACATCTTTGTTCCTGTTACTTTTTGGAACATATGTAACGCATTCACGACGGCAATATTCAAAAGAATGTCGAATGACTGTTTTCTATACCATTTTAGTGACCTTCTAAGTGGACTGCTGTAAGCACCCATTTGATCAGACAGATCAATCGCTGTTTTACCTTTATTATAATCAATAATAATTTTTGGTTTTCAGGATACCTCTGTTCTTGTTATTACGGTTTTCATTTCGTCAGAATGCTTGATCGAAAGAACTAAAACATCCCTCTTGTCGTTCCATTTCATGGTCGTTATCCCTCTACTGTTTTCTTGAGCAATGACTTCTCCGCGTCGCAGTTTGGCTGTCACAAATTTATTTGGATTGCCTCTTCGATCTGGTCGAAGAGCACCAACCAAATGCGTATTTTTTGTTATGAGTTTGTTTGCTAAATCCACACTCGTATAATAATTATCCGTGTATAAAGTATGGCCTTTGTAAAACACATTTTCACATAAATTCATGACAACATTTGTGGGTGTTGTATATTTTTTATTCAATGATTTGCCGGTGTAAATGCAAATATTATATGTGTAATGATTATCACAGCACAATTTAAGTATTTTTATCGCATATCCATGCTTTTTTTGTTTCATGTACTGTCCAAATATGATCCGTCCACAGAATGGTACTACCGCCTCGGCGATGCATAACATTTCAGCGGCATCATAATATTTTTTAAAATTTATATTTAGTTCTTATATTAAAAATTCAACCTTTGAGAGACGGTTGGAAGCATCCACTTTTGAATTGTCGGCAAAATGCAATGTTCTCAACAGAATTAGAAATCTGTCTCTACTCATAATTTTCCGCAGGAATGTTTGAATAAACAATGGATCCTTAAACCAATACAGATACAAAGATGGGAACTTTACCGACCGCATCCACAAAACCGTTCCAAAAAACTTCTTTATTTCGTTCTTACCTGTTGGCACCCACTTTTCAACACGTGTGGAAGTGATTGTACTTTGTGTCGCATAAGTATTTGTTTGTTCGCTTATATGTAGAAATAGTTTATCCGTCACATAAAGGCCGAAAAAATTTTCCACTGTGCTACAATTTTGCATTTCTTCATGAGCGAGTTTGACTCCATGGGGACTTAAGAAAGGTATAATGTTTGGCTGGTTGCCTCGCGGATCAAACCAATCATTTGCATCACTTGTTTCAGTATTCCTTACTGAACTACGAGATGAATTGTCACTGTCTGAAGATGGCAGTGGTATTATACGCCTACATTTGCGTAGTAAAAATGGCTCACTCGACGAGTCACTATCTGTTCGTCCTCTCAACATTTTTAGTTGATGGATACCAAAACTTTTTCAAAATAGTCACTATAAAACTGAATTCTCTCTGCTGAAATAGGTCTTTATACTCCCGTGGATTTTCGGAATGACTCTCACCTTGTATTTGCTCTTTCGCCTCTCTGGCATTCTCCAT
Organism: Xylocopa sonorina; assembly: GCF_050948175.1. Classification (NCBI taxonomy): domain Eukaryota; kingdom Metazoa; phylum Arthropoda; class Insecta; order Hymenoptera; family Apidae; genus Xylocopa; species Xylocopa sonorina. The sequence continues at coordinate 997,152 of NW_027490184.1, read as the reverse complement.
CTCATTATCTTATGTTTATACATTGTATACAAATGCACTATTTGTATCATTTCGAAAATCCAAACGATACGGATACAGTGTATCAAAGTTATCGTTTGTTTATACCCATCAGTCAAGTGTTCGGCATCAAGTGCTCACGCGCTGCCGTCCGAGCGAGAAGTATAGCAAGATCGGCGTAGAACTCAACGTATTAACAATATTTTCGAAAGTGTAGACAATTTCGTTAACAGTAATTCTAAGTTTATACAAACGGTCCCCAGTCCTAGCCGTGGATATAATGGTGAAATGAAAATATCTATGTATCGATATAAACCGATCGCGCTTCATCGCGTTTTTTATTCGATCGTTTGTATATACGTTTCAGTTCGTTTTCTGTCACAGGCTTCCTGGCAAGTTGGTGTTTAGAAGAAAAGAAAATTTTAAAGCATACAAGTAGATAAGCATAATGCTATTCATAGAAAATAGAACTTGCTTACCTTGAAACGTTGAAATGAGATACGTCATTGCATTGCATTGCATCGAGCATTCGAACTCTACCACTATGACATGCAGACGCCATGAAGCGTCATTCCATTGCATGGAACTGTAGAATTCACACACCTTTAAAGTGTAGGAATATATAAGCATAATGCTATGCTTAGAAGATTACAACTTACTTACTTTGAAACGTTGGAATGAGATGCGTCGTCGCAGAGCGTTGAGCATTAAAAATCTACTGTTTTGTCACGCTGGCGCTATGAAGCGCCTTCCCGTTGCACGGGCATGTAGAATACACACTCTTTAGAAACGTAGAACAAGATAAGTATAACGTTATGCATAAAAAATTTCAGCTTACTTGCTTTGAATGTTGGAGCATTAGACCTCTACTGTATTGACACGTAAGCAATGTGAAGCGTCATTCTTTTGCATTGAACTGTAGAATTCACATTATTTGCAAGTGTATGAAACGCGATCGCGTTGAATGCAATATTCGTAATCTGATTCTTCTGAAGAGGAGTAACAGACGAGCATATTGCATTGCATAGGGCATTACTACTTACTTGCTTTGATACGTTGGAATGAAATGTGTCATCGCGATACATGGAGCGTTGCAACTCTATTTCTTTGATACTTACGAATCCTATGAATCCTATAGTTGCATGCAATGTGATGGCATTTCATAGTATCTGCGCGCCAATGCATGCGCGCTAATGCATCATGCAACACGAGGGCCCATCTCATTTCAACGTTTTAAGGTAAGTTATCTGTAATGTTCTGTGCAGTGCGTTATACTTATCTGTTTCTACTGTTGAAAAGAGTGTGAGTTCTATAAATTCATGTAACGAGATAGCGCTTCTAAGCGTAACGTCGTGCGTAGCGCTTGCCACCCATTCCACACATGAGCCTCCTCGCACTTCCATCATCAACCCCTGGACTCAGACAACCTGCCGCGCTCGCCTACTATAACATATATATACTATATCCGGACTAATGTATTGCTGCATATAAGAATTCATATATTAAAGTTACACACGTTATGAATGCAAGACACGAACAAAACACACGTAATTGTAAGTACATGCTATACTACCTCATTATACTATTTCTATTCCGCTAGTCCCACCACGAGATGCAAGTCCCCACTCGCTGGACCGCATGCTCTTCGCAACGATCCATTAATCCCCCCCCCCCCCCCCCCCCGCCCCCCGCCCCTTCGCTGGACCACATGCTTTCATGATTTTTCTAGTAAATATTTCAAATTGGTATAAATATTAATACATATTTTATATTATAGTTAATTCTAAATACAATATCTCCTTAAGATACTCCATTACATCTAAAATCCTATCTGATTTCATATCATTTCGTGATGTTTTAATTAAATATTTGAAATTGGTTTATGTAATTACACTTATCATATATTTTAGTTACTTAAAAATGGATCATCCCCTCTAAATAAAAATGAATATCTATATATTATACAAGCAGTACGGTTTCTTTCCACCGAGGCTTGCAAATCCCTCTTCCTTATTCTTGTAATTCGTACTTTGGAAGGTATGTAGTACGTATTAACAGTCCAACGCTGAAAATATTTCAAACACTTCTGCTTTACGCAACTTAACAAATATGCAACCTCATATCAACATTATGTCTATATTTGATTTGTTTCGGTTTTTGAACTATGTAGTCTTCTTTCGGATTCGTCGCGATTAGATCGTTTCTTAGAGCCATTTTGATGATCTTTTCCTCTCTATGGTTGTTCGTCGTACTACCTCAGATTACCGATTTTTCGTTCAGGTCACCCGCGATTAGTATCCTGTTTGCTTTCTCTCCCTTTTCTATGTTAACCCCAGCTTGGTTTATATATTCTTCGATTTCTTTTCGTTCCTGTTAGGCGAGAAGTAGCAGCTTATAACTTTTGTTCCTTCGACCATTGCATGAACGATTCCGGTCGAGGAATATGTGGTGCTATATGTGCAACATTTTCGATTAACGCCGGTTATCTATATCGGAGCGTCACCGTTCTCGAATTGCAGTCAGTATTTTTACATTTTCTACATGATTTCTTGTGCGATTCGGTATCTGTTCAGATCGATTTGTAGGACTTTCCATTCCATATTCGTTTTTCGTTCTCTTCTATCAACGCCTTTCTGTAGGCCGGGCAATTAATGATACATTTCGGTTTGTTCGCGATGCAATCAATCATCGTATGATTCTGGAATCCGCATCTTCTGGAGGTTTCCTCATTATCCTTGACTCTTTGCAATTTTTGCCGATATGTCCCAGCTTATGACGCTCGAAGCATCTTTCTACCCTTGGTAGCACTTAGCAGGGACAAGAGGTAGCTTCTCCAGCTCTTTGCTGTATTCCTATTTATATTCAACTAACGCGACTTGGTTGCCTCTCCACGCTTGTTTTAACAATTTGACGGTTACACCGCTATCCTTTATTTCGATTTCATTCAATGTTTGTCTTATGTCCTCCTTTATTTCTTCTCTGGTAATCCAACGGGTATTTGTCCCTTAGTTGGGGCATTATACTTGCACTCGTATATTTTACTTCAACTTCTTTTTCCGGAATTCCTTTTATCTCCTTTATTTTGTTCTCTACACCTACTTTCTTGTTAAATTCCAGAATTATATCTCCCACTCCCGATTTTCTTGCGTCATCTTTTCTTATTTCTGTCGTTTTTCCTGCGTTTCCTCATCTTGTTGCTTGTCTTCGAATGCTTCCTGCTCCTCTAATTGCTTCATTTTTCTCTGTAAACGTTCGCCACTAATTTCATCAAGTGTTCGATGTCAGTTTTTTTTTATATGCCTGATGTTTCCTATTAACGTTTCCTAATATGTCATTAGCTTCGCCGTATCCTCGCTCATAATATCTACCATTACGTCTGATGTGTGGCTGCCTATTCTTCTATTTCAAAGCGTAGACGTTATTGTTATCGGTAGGTTTTCCATTATCCTGTTCTCTCTTTTTGATTCCTTTACTTCGGCTCCTGATGCTTCTACTTTCCTGTCTGTGCTTCCTTCCGAGGCTTTCTCTTTTCCCTCTATATATGCTTTTCGTATCCTTCTCTATTTCCCTAACCTTTTGTGCCATCGATAGGGAGCTCCGAACCGCCTGCCCAACCTTTAATCTTCTGTCAGGACCCGATGGGGCTGATTCCGAATCATGAGTCGACAGTACTTCTCAGCAGCATAGTAGCACAGTAGCCTCACTCACTTCGGCAGTGGTGTTTGGGGGGGGGGGGCGGGGCTGCTGGCCCTCCACCATTCTACTGCCTGCCCTGATACGGGAAAGGGACTCCTAGGACCACTTGAACTGCGACCAGCATCTATCTTATAGTCTAACCGATTCGTAGTCATGCGTTTTCCATTAAGCTTGCCGAAATCAGTGATATTGATTCGTCCAGTCTAAAATATTTTTTTTTTTTAAGTTTCTCGATTTTCTTATTTTCTCTTGCGATATCGTCTATTTCGTTGTACCTTGCCTGGACTGTATGGTATATAATCTGTTGTTCGATATTTCTAGGATTTCCTCTTAATAAATGCAATGCTTCCACAGATTTTCGTTTTCTGTCTCTTTAGTTACGTTGTTGTTATTTTATCCTCTCTATCCTCCACATTTCCTCTTTGCACCATCCCAGAACTGGCGTTATGCGATTACTTCAGGATCGCGCCCCGGTCTCGCTACCCCGAGATCGAGTGTTCTTCCTTGCATCCGTTGATTTATATATGTCATATATTGGAGAATATGTCCTCTTATCCTTTCTATTTTTCGAATTACGTTTTAATTAGATTTATATTAGATACGCGTCAAAATATCGGACTTCCATACGACTTTTTTAGTAAAGTCTTATTCTTTTCCGACTGTTCGTTTTCATTTTACGGTGGGCGCTCCTGTATTCGATGCAGACCCGCTCCGATTGAACCAACCGATCATAACATTACGTGAATATACGTTCAATCGGAGCGACTCTCTGCCACTCCCTAACTGCGGAAGGCTTACTGCATAGCCTCATCCCTAAGAAAGTTGCGGAGATTGCTTCCGTCCCGAGATGGAAGTGTGGTTGTATTAGATTCAGTTAGGTTACGCTAGGTTATGTTAAGTTGGATTATGTTTGGGAATATTTGTAGGTTGCTCGGTTATGTTGGGTTAGATTTAAGAAAGCGGAGGTTTGATTTGTCTATGTTTAAAAGAGATAAAGTTACGTTGTGTTAGGTTGGGTTAGATATGAGTGAGGCCGGGTTAAGTCAGATTAGGTGTAACTGAGGTTAGCTTGGTTTAAATTAAGCTTAGAGGATGTTAGATTAAGTTTAGCCATTGAGAGATGGATTACCGGCAGCCGACAATGCCATCCGTCGATAGTTCTTGAATTCCTGGCTATTGGCAATACCAGCCGTCATTATATCATAAGCTATTGACCGCAGGCATCACCTACTTTCGTTATATCATGAGTTACCGACCGCAGGCAACACCAGTCGTTCATAAGTCTTGAGTTACCTACTATTGGTTGCACCAGCTGTATGTAAAAGCATGCGCTAACGGTTGTTGGTAACACCAGTCGTCTATAATTTATGGATTAAGCACAAGCAGCACTAGTCTTCGTTCGATTGTGAGGAACCGACCGCCAGCAGCACCATTCATCGGTAACTTCTAAGTTATTCTTAATGGGAACACCCATCCGTAGGCATGTATTGACTCGTTTCGCCATCTTTTCAAACACTGTTGAAACAGAATTGCGAACAGCTTGAGCAGTTTTCACAGAGATGGCTCCACCGGTCTGACAATAACGAACGCTACATATGGATTCTCACAAAACCATTTGCCACACACCTCAGTGCTGAAAAGGTTAATAATACTAGCGCTATTACTTTAACCAGGCATAGAATAAAAGTTCTGTTTTAGTTGTAGAAATAAAATTCACTAATATGACACTATACTTATTTTCTGGTCCAAGGTATGCTTACCATATTTAAAGAAAGGCTCAAATCATCATATAATAAACATCAGCCCACAACTAAGCATATAAATTGAAGGAATATAGTTTTAAACTCGTATCGCTTATATAATATCCAAGTTTGGAATGTTAGTGTGTGTCCTTGGAAGGGCCGATGAATTTGAAAATGATGCATTACTGTGAACGCAGTTTTGTGAAAGACTGCAGTAAGTTATATATATTTCTAATTTCATTGTTTAGAAAAATAATTCTCTCAATTTAAGATTGCCTTGCGCACGCCTTGTTTCAGGTATACATATGGCTGCGATAGAGATTTTAGTTGGTTGTGAATCACAAAATTAGAGTGGGAAGCAGGAAATAATAGATGACGCAGTGCACGTTTTTAATTTGCAAAGGCAGTAAATCTATTACTAATCAGTCTTTAATTGATGAAGGAATATTTAAAAAACGATGGAATTTCTGATTTTACCCATTAAGCGTGTAATTCAGGTGTAAATAATTAAATAAAAGTTTATAATTGATATATGAATGTATAATTCATATTTTAGTAAACAAATCAATTTATTTTACAGAATATAAATATTATTGATAAGATAAATTGATGTCTGATTCCTCCCTTGAGGAGAATTTGGAATAAATAGATTTGGACAATTATATATGACAATTGAAAGGAACGAACAAATTGTACAGATAAGTAAGAGGAAATGATCATACAAATATTAATTGTCATCCAAACTAATTTAAACAGCGAGTTTGTTAACAAAACTGTAATCTCAAATACTATATTGTTCATTATGTTAAAAAAAAAATTGATTAGTCCTCGTACATTACAGCACATTATAGATCAGTCTGATTAATTGCCCAAGCATCCATAATTCAAGACTTAATTAACATCACTTTTGCAAAAATTTACAATATGTAAGTTTCGAAAATTTTAAAGGGGTCAGAGCTGGTTCACGCTTTTTGGATCTTAATAATGGTAAAATGGTGTGGCAAGGAGAGGAGAACGAGGTACAACATTACCAATGGATTCTCAAAACTTTCTCGCAATGCTTTCTCATAAAAAAATATATTTTCTATGTTCAAATTAATTAAAAATGCAAAATAATTATACTAATAACATAATATTATATATGTTTCGGAGAATTAAAACTTGCATCGACAATGGGAATGTTGAAAATTAGCGGTGATCTACGAAAAACAATGAAATTAGAGAAATTAATGTGCAATTTAAAGTCGAAACTTACTGTGAAAAATTAAATATCGTCTTCTTAAAAGGAACCAACGTATTAACTAATTAAGGAAAAATTATTCCTAATCACAAAAATTTTGTTACTTTTTTAAAAGGTTTAATATGATATAAAATAATTAAAATATTAAAAAAACTGAAGTAAAATGTATTTTTATATATTTTTGTAATATATTTTCTAACGCTAAATAATAAAAATTAAATAAAATACGTTTGAAAATATTTATTTATGGAGATTGAACTTTACTCATACATTCATAATAAAATGAACATAGTTATTCATATTTAGTATTTTCTTTGGAAACAATGAGCAAAGGTATAAAGTAATTTGTTATTATAGTTCTAACTGCTTCACAAGTTCGGAAAATGATAAAATAGACCAACGCCAGCAAAAAGTCTAATGTTTCATAATTATTTTATAGTTGAAAGATTATCAAGCTTTATGCCTGGATGGATGCTTATATATGTATGAAAAGCTGCCAAAATAAAATGAGATCGCAAAGTGATATTTACACACCTGTGTGCTGCAATTTTGACGTATTTAAATTTCTGATAAAAGCATATAAATGTTTATAATGTAATTATCAATTATAAATGGAATTCCACAATTTTTTTATGTAATAGTCCTTTCTTTTTGTACGCATCCACCAATACATAGTATCTTTAGAAGTACCACCAAATAGGTTTCATAGTTTGGATTCTAGAAAATAGAGTAAAATGGCAGAAGAATTTCTGCAGAATATCAAGGAGATGTGAAGCTACTATTGCACTGCATACAGCATTGTTCACTGGAAGATTTTTTCTTCTAATGTGTCAACTCCAGATTTATTTGAATTGTACTCGTTTCGAAAACTAAAACTGAATGGCATATCCCTTAACACAACACGCCGATAACCACGATACCCAACAGATTCAAGGTTCCTTTATCTGAGGTTAAGGACTGCTTTCTTTGTTTCCAAACTTCTTTACATTGTGTTACCTTCTTACGACTCTTTGTAAGTTACAAAGAACAGAAACGCTACATGGATTATAAAAGTGTAATATTTTAATTCATATAATCGTGAACACTTTAAATCAGTTTACGTTGCTTTATCTGTTGTATATGTTTATCACCTGGCGCTGAGCCAGCTACTACTGCCATCATCCCTTTTTAAAATTTGGAAAATTCACCAGATCTAATGCTTAGATCTAAAACCTTGCTTAGATTGCAAATGTGTTTTCCACACGATTCACAGTAATAATTTCTTGCTACTGAATAGCGTTCCTAGATCTCTTCGTATCCAAGCAATAGAGTTCTAATGCTTCATTAAACGCGATATCGCATTTCATATCAACAGATCGAAGTATGTTAATAGATTTTAATGCTATATACATCCCATTATGCTTATCTGCACCTACACTTCAATAGAATGCCGCTTCAAAATTTCCATGCAAGGGGACAGCAATTTTAGGTTCCAACGTGTCGAAGCAGTATACTTCTAATACTTCACTCATTACGATGCCCCATTACATTTCAGTGTTTAAGGTGAGATGTGATATTCAATGCAACGCTTTACTTTTCTCTGCTTCTACACTTCAAACGAATGTGAATACAACACTTCCTTGCGAAGAGATAGCCTGACTAGATACCTTCATTTCTATGTCTCATGATAAGATGTAATACTCAATGCAACGCGTTATGTATATCTCGTCAGCACTTCAAAGGAATGTAAATCCAACACTTCCTTGCTACGGAGCAGCGTTTCTAGATGTATACAGACCGTAGCAATGGAGTTCCAATGATTCATAAAACGCGATTTCGCATCTCATTTCTATGTTTCATGATAAAATGTAATATTCAATGCAAAGCGTTATGTTTATCTGGTTCTACACATCAGCAGAATGTAAATTCTGCACTTCTTTGCCAGGTAATTGCGTTTCTAGGTGTGCACGTGTCGAAGCACTTGATTTCTCATGCTTCATGCCTCGCGATAACGCATTGCATTTAAACTATTCAAAGTAAGTAAGTAGCTTGTAAAGCTCTATGCATTGCATTATGCTTATCTGATTCTACCCTTCAAAAGAATGTGAATCCTGCACTTCATTGCAAAGGTACAGCGCTTCTAGATATCTACGTGTCGAGGCAATAGAGTTATAATACTCCATTTATCGCGATGTGGGATCTCATTTTAATGTTTAATGTAAGATGTAGTATTCAATGCAAGGTGTTACGCTTATCTGCATCTACACTTCACAAGAATGTAAATTCTGCATTTCCATGCAACAGGATGACCCCTCATAGTGTCTGCTTCTCGAAGCAATGGAGTTCTAATGCTCCATTTATTGCGATGGCGCATCTCACTTGAACGTTTCAAACGAAGTAAGGTACAGGCTGCTATGCATAGCAAAATGCTTGTCTGTTTCTGCATCAAAATAATGTCAAATATACAGTTGCATGCAACGACATGGCACTTCATACTGTCTGCATGTCAAAACAATGGAATCCTAATGCGCCATGCAATGCGATGACGCTTCTCATTTCAACGTTTCTAAGTAGGTAAGCTGTAGTATTCTATGCATAGCATTATGCTTCTCTGCTTCGGCGTTCCCAAAGATGGTGAATTTTACAGTCCCATGCAACGGAATTGTGCTTTATAGTGTTTGCGTGTCAAAGCAATGGGGCAGCAATTCTCCATGAACTGCATTGACGCATCTCATTTCAACGTATCACAGTCTGTAAAAACGCTGATGAAACGCTGAAACGAGATGTGCCACCGCATAGCATGGAGCATTAGAACTCTACTGCCTTGAGACGTAGGCACTATAAGGCGTCATCCCGTTGCATGATTCTGTAGAATTCATATTCATTTGAATTGTAAAAGCAGATGAGCATAATGCTGTTCTTAGTAGATTACAGCTTACTTACTTTGAAACGTTGGATTTAGATGCGCCATCGCAATGCCAGCAGCATTTGAACACCATTTCTTTGATACGCATATAGTATGAAGGACCATCCGTTAGCACGCAACTGTGTAATTCACATTCTCTTGAGGAGTAGAAGCAGATAAGCATAATGCTATGCATAGGAGATTACAGCTTACTTACTACCAAACTTTGAAACGATATGTGCCATCGCATTGCATGGAGCAGTATAACTCTTCGGCCTTCAAACACGGACACTATGATGCGCCATGTAGTTGAAAAAACTGGAAAATTCAGATTCTTTAGAAGTGTAGAAGCAGATATGCATAATGCATTGCATAGAAGATTAAAGGTAATGGAGCATTTATAGGGGCGGTAGTATTTAGAATTAGATATAATATATGAATATTGTAAGTATATAAACTGATTAGAAATGTTTATTTAAAACGTCGTAAAATGGTATAAAATTCAATAGGATTTTGGATGTAATGGAGCATTTGGACGGATACTCTATTTTCAGTTAACTAAAATATATTATAAGATTCATTATATGTTCTAACGTAAAATATTACCTTAAAACAATATTAATTGCTACAAAATTAGTTAGAATTTTGGGTGATATAATGTATTTAGTGGAGATATTCTATTCACAAATAGCTGAGATATATTATATGTTTAAATATATATACCAAATTGAAATGTTTATACAAAATATCGTGAAACGATATATAATTAGGTAGGTAGGGTATTAGATATAATGTAGTATTTGGAGGGAACATTTTGTTTACATTTATAGATAGTTCTTGATGTGTTTAAATATATACACTAACCTGAAATATTTACTTATCCCTTTCGCTACGGCAGTCCTTGCCGTGCGAGTAGCGCCCCTTCATTGGCACTTTGGAATTCTCTTGAGTACATACTTTTTTGAGAGTTATGTATCAACTGTTTCGTCATATTATATGAAAAATATAAAAATGAGTATATTTTGAGTATTCAGAAATATACATATTAAAAAGTTTTACTGTTATTATAAATAAAAATACAGTTGAGTTAGTGAGATATCAAATTATACGTTAATTCTTAGTAATGCAACTCAGTATGGTAAATTCTAAAGCAAGGTTCCACGCAGAGTTCAACATTAGAATATTTACATTCATATCGAGACACGCGTCTCTTGTTTGTCGTAAAGACGATGCATCTTCTATTTTGGTTTTTTCTTCGTGGTTCATACAGTAATGGAAAATGCCGTTCTGTTGGCCGTGATGGATTGTTGTTGTCTCTTTGATGATATTAAGAAATATTCATATGATAATTTTTCAGCATTTTTGGGATTAAATTCAATTGAAATTTAGCCATAGATTTCGGTTTTCTTGTGTTATCCTTATAAACACAATATGCATTCCATACTACAAATGAAAAAATATTGACGTTACCATTTTAGAACGAATTGTCGAATTTATAGTGCTTATCACTATGTCGGCTTTGTCGACACAACCCATACAAGTATTGTAGTTAATGACGCATAGGCGTTTTTTAATAATTTTGTTTCCTCCATGCCTAACAACCGTTGCACACTCTGAAGTATGCATAGTGGATAGCATATATATTTCTTTTTTAACCAGCCATTTCACAACTAATAAATTTTTAGTTGGCCGGGAAGATGCTCCTCCTTTTCTCAGTGTATCAGTAATCTTTGGTATTGCTTGTCGCTTTTTTGCTACGGTCCCTCACGCATTTGTATGATTATTATATAGTATATTAAACAAGGCTGGACTTGAATACCAATTATCTAGGTAAACTGTATGTCACTTTCCTAGATAGGGCGCCATTAGGGCTTCTGCTATCGTTCTCGATTTTCTAATTTTCTTATTTTGGCTGTTGATTATAGTCGATGACCCAGCGTAAACAATAAGTTCTTGTACAAAACCAATTCGACAATCACAAGGAGTACATGATTTTATCCCAAATCTACTTCTTTTCGAAGGAATGTATTGTTCGAATGAAAGCCGCCCTTTATATAAATGTATACTCTCATCGATGCATAATTTTTGGTAATGATAGAATGATTGGCCGAAATTTTTTCGGAGCATATCAACCACGTTCCTTATTTTATATAATTTATCATTGGTATATGTGATATCTTGACTGAAATGTAGCAACGATAACAATTTAAAATAACTGTCTCTATACATAATCTCAGCTAAAATGTCACTACGCAGGAGTTTGTCTACCCTCCAGTATTGCTCTAAGGACAACTTCTTATTGCTTGTCATTAGATATGACACAGCAAAAAAGCAGTAAATTTCGGACAGCATTGTCGCTTCACCATCTTTCATATTATTGTTATTTTTTTCCAATAGGCATTTGTTTCATTTAAAAGAAATTGCACGAACTCGTCTGAAGCAAAGAGTTCAAAGTAATCGATTGCTTTTTATGATCTGCTAATGTTTGATATAATTCCTGTATTTTCTGGGGTAAATGGATGTAACTTAGGGATGAATGTGTTTGGCGTCCAGGAATCACAATAGTCCTTATTGTCTCGCTCATTGTTCTCTACTTCTGAGTCTGAGGTACTACATATATACCTTCTTTTTTTGTGTTCAGCGAAATTACCTTCGTTTACACTCACGGTATTATCTTCGTAATCAGTTAATCCAATCAAAAATTGAATTCCTTTTGAACTCCGTCCAGAAATTGTAAGGAGGGTGCAATTAAAAATGAAAAAACAAATTTTACGCAAACATAAAACTAAAATTTTTAGATAATCATTTATAACCTTAGAATTTAACTCAACTGTAAAAGTCGACAATAATCTATTCAACTTACATGTTGTCCGACTTATATTGGTTCAAGAAAGATTTTATAATATAATCCCTGTTTTTTATTATAGTTTTGTGCCTTACAAATACTTCGTATGTCGAATATGTGTTTGGCAGGCTTTAGTACAGTACGGGCCACTAGATTCAAAAGATATTCTACCGATACGGTAGATTCTGTTTTACCAACGGGGTCAGCGTATGTGATCACGCGGCACCGACTATAGTTGGCACCCATACACACAGCAGGTCTGGCGAACATCGACTATAGCCGGCATCAGTACGCACAGCACTTCGCGCGGCCGCCGGTTATAGTTGGTGCCGGTAGTGAAAGGGTTAGAACATCACGAAATGATATAAAGTTAGATGAGATTTTAAATGTAATATATGATATATAAAATATATGATAAGTGTAAATATATGTACTAATTTGAAATATATATTTAAAATGTCAAGAAATAATACAAAATTAGATAAGATTTTAGATACAATGCAGTATTTAGAGGATATTCCACTTAGGATTAACTAAAACATACGTTAAGTTGAAGCACATATAATAATTTGAAATAATTATTTAAAGCGTCATGAAATTATATATAATGAGACACAATTTTAGGTGTAATTTAACGTTTCGAGGGGAAATCCTTTTTACAATTAAAATAAATGTCTGCAAATATTTGTACCAATTTGAAATATTTATTTAAAATATCATGAAATAGTACGAAATTAGATGGGATTTTAGATGTAATGGACTATTTAAAGGGGGTATTCTATTAGCAATCAATTAAAATATATGATAAGAATAAATATATATACTAATATGGAATGTTTATTATTAGAAAATCATGAAATAATGTAAAATTAATTAGGATTTTGGATGTATTAGGGTATTTAGTAATGGTAATCTATTGACAATCAACTGAAATACACGATAAGAGTAAACATACATAATTACTTGAAACATGCACTTAGAACATCATGAAGTGCTATTTCTACAGACACGTTTAGATGAAGAACTTTGAATTGTTCAACTGGGAAGCGCCATCGCGTTGCATTGAACTTCGGAAGTCAATTACTTTGACAAGCTGATACTTAGAAGTGTAGAATAGTTATACGGATATGTAGATACTGCACATTTTGTAACGTAGCACCAGGTAAACATAACTGCGTTGTGTAGATACCTACAACTCGCTTACTTTGTAACGTAGAACTAAGAAGCTGTATGGACCATTAGAAGTCAATTACTATGTCAATTTGATAGTTAGAAGAGCCAATAGTTACATGGATCTGTAGGAATTGCATATATTGTTAAGAAGTACCCAGTAAACAAAATTGATATGTATAGAAACTTAGAACTAACATACTTTGAAATGCTGAACTGAGAAACAAAATCGCGTTGCATGGACACTTGAAAGTAAATTATTTAGACAATTTGATACTTAGAAGCGCTATTCTGTTACATGTACCTATAGAAATTACATACTTTGTATCAAAGAACATGGCAATAATAGCTGCTTTGAATAGAACTGTACATTTTACTTAAATTGAATGGTTGAACTGAGAAACGCCATCGCATTGCATGGAGCATTATAACTCTATTACTCTAACACGTAGGAACACAATGAAGCGCCTACTCACTGCGTGGACCTCTAGACTCCACATCCTTTAGAATTGTAAACGGAGTTAAGCATATTGGAATGCTTAGAAGATTGTACCTAACTCACTTTGAAACGCTGAAATTTAACGCGACTATTGCGATATATAAAGCATTAGATCCCAATTGCTCTGAAACGCAGACACTATGAAACGACAGCTCTTTACATTCAGCAGGAGGATTCACTATCATTTAAAGCGTACAAGCAGGTACGTTTTATGCGATGCATAGGAAATTTTAACCTACTTCCATTGAAACGCTAAAATGACAATCGTCACAGAAATGAATAAAGCATTAGTACTCCATTGCTTTGAAACGCAAATACTATGAAGCGCCATCCAGTTGCATTCAACATTAGAATAGATTCCTTTTACGCTTTTCTTATCAATAGGGAAAATTTTTGGACCTGGCTCACCTGTAAAATCTGATGTGGTAGGAATTTTATCGACATTTGGCTATTCTTCGCTGTAACTATACAATCCTGTGAACATTACACAATTACATGTACCTTGGTACGTCTTTACGCTTTAAACACTGTAATAATTGTGAGAACACCGCATAGGAAATATAGGGTTCTCCCTCCTAAAGAAATAGACGACGCAAAGTCTGCACGTCTTTTCCTTTCAGGCCACTAGGTATAAACAGTCGTGAACCCTACTCGAACCGACAGATCTATTTCACAGTTCATATACTGGATTCTATTTCCTAACTCAAGATTCATTTTTGTTTCTCCGTCGACATTTGAAATAATGCAACAGCAGTAAGCTGTTATGTACAGCATTATAATTATCTGCCACTACACTTCAAAAGAACCTTAATTCTATATGTCCATGCAACAAGACATGCCTGTTGGAACAACAGGATCCTAATGCTCCATGACATGCTGTGGCGAATCTCACATCAATGTTTCCAAGTAAGTAAGCTGAAACATTCTATACATAGGATTACGCTTGTCAGCTTTTACACTTCAAAGATATGTGAATTCTGCAGTTTCTTGAAACAGTATTACGCATCGCATTGTCTGCGTGTCGTAACAATAGAGCTCTAATGCTACATGCCATGCAATGGGCCATTTCGTTTCAACATTACAAACTTTGTAAGCTGTAACCTTTTGTGCATAGCATTATACTTATCTGCGTGTGCACTTCACAAGAATGTGAATTCTATAATTCAATGCAACGGGGTCCGTCTGCATAGTGTCTGCGTATCAAAGAAGTAGGATTTTAATGCTCCATGCCGTGCGATAGCGCATCTCATTTCAACGTATTCAACGTATAGAAGTAAGTAATCTGTAATCTACTATGCATGGCATTATACCGGCTGCTTCTACTCTAAAAGAATGTAAGTTCTACAGTTCCATGCAACAGGAAGGAGCTTCATAATGTCTACGTGTCAAAGCAACGAAGTTCTAATACCCCATTCAATACTGGGGCAAATCTCATTCCAACGTTTCAGTCAAAGTAAACTGCAATCCTCCATGCATAGCATTATGCTTAACTGTTTCTACACTTTAAAAGAAAGTAAATTCTACGATTCGATGCAACGGAATGGCGCTTCACAGTGTCTGCGTGTCAAAGAAGTAGATTTGGAGTGCACCATGCAATGCATTGGCGCATCTCACTTCAACGTTTCTAAGTAAGGTTGGTGTAATCTTTCATGCATAGCACTATGCTTATCTGCTTCTACACTTCATAAGGTTGTGAATTCTACATTTCCATGCAACAGGGTGGCGTTTCACAGTGTCTACTTGTCAAAACAATGGAGTTCTAATGCTCCATGCAATGCAACTGTGCATTTTATTTGTACGTATCGAATTAAGTAAGCTGTAATCTTCTATGCATATTGTAGGAAACTCATTAATTAAAGACAATTACAAGGTTTTGAAAATCATTAAATTGTTCCTTTCAACTCAGATATTACTCCAAGGACAGCTAATAAACAACTGCTTCACCGTTTTAAAACATACACACGAAATATCATTTATTCCGCACATTCGCTCTCGCTCACATTCTAGAATATTCCACGCACCTAATATTTGAAACTTGAATTATTGATTAGCTTTTAAATTAAGATAATTTCGTTATTCTTCACTCGGCCGTCCTGCATGAACAATCGTTCCGAATGTCTTCATTCATGTCGTCTTCGATCTCAGATAAATATCATAGATTTCTTGGATCCACAATTTCATAGAATCTGCTGACGTCGATGTTTATAGGGGTCCTTCTCCTTCCCCTACCTTTCAAACTACAAATCGTTGATTGCGTAAAACTCGTGCAACTTCATACGGTTCAAAATATTTATGAGGTATATTTAGACCAGGACTCTGTTTCATACGTTTAATTGCTACTAGATCTCCTTCACGATAAATTCTAGCTTTTCGTCTACTTTTGTTAAAAGTTCGCCTATTCTCTTATTGGATCCTGGATATATTTTTACTTGCTTGAAGTCGTACTTCATCTCGTTTATCTTGAAAAGGTGCGATCCATTCCTTTTCAAGTATGTCTCGGATGTCAAGATAACCTTTAAGTCGAGGATGTGTCCCAAAGAGATGATGAAACGGTGGCGTGCCAATACTTCGATGTATTGTTGATTTCAAACACTGTCGATCTACGTCTAAATACTTATATCATTCACAGGGCTTAGGTGTAGCTAATTTTGCTGACAGCAGTATGAATGTTCTGTTACGACGTTCAACTTGACCATTAGCTCTAGGATTTCCTGTTGTAGTTGAAACATGTTCTATATTTTCTTCTTGAGAATATTGCTTGAAATCATTTGCTGTGAAAGCCGTTCCCCTATCAGAAATAATTCGACGCGGATTACAGAAAATAGTCGCTTGCTTCTTCAGGCGTGACAAAACTTCAGCTGTAGTAGTAGATTTTGCGACATAAAGCCATGTAAATTTTGTAAAAGCATTTACCATTATAAATATATACTGATACGTCTTTTTGTTGATGGAAGCGATCCCAGATGATCGATATGAAATATATCAAAAGGAATTCCCCTGTCCAGTTGGATTGAAATGACACTCCTGTTTCCCCTGCATCTTTTCGGCTAAGATGCATGCAACGCAATTTCCTACCACCTTTTCAACTTATTACCGAAGATTTAGAATCCAATAATCTTTACGTACGATAGCTTCAGGCTTGACCACAGAGAAATTTCCACACTCATGAGCTTGCCTTATTTCATGTATCTGCATCCGACATGGTACTACTAGTTGAATATCACCTCCAGACTTTCTGTACAGAAAATTTCCCCGTAGAACATAATCATTCGTCTTGTTTTGAAGTATTAAATCTCGAAGTTTCATTACAGTCTCATCTTCTTCCTGTGCTTTCCACAAATATGTTGTAAGACTTGCATCAGATTCATCGATTAGGAAATTCGTAGGTGGGGGATTTCTACTAAGTGCATCAACATGTATCATGTTCTTCCCTGGACGATGCTCTATCCGGTAATCAAATTCTTCTGACGACGATGCCCATCGCGTAACTCACAAACAAACATCTTTCTTAATCATTGTAAGAGTAAAAGCTCGGCAATCAATAGCAATAACAAACGAAATTCCTAATAAATGAATTTCTAATTTCTTTAACGCGTTTACTATTGCTAGAACCTCAAACTCATAGCTACTGTATTTAGATTCAGCAGAAGTTGCCTTATCCCTAGAAAATAATATACAGGGTGAAAAGGTTGATCTTCGTTATTTCTTTGAAGTAAAATCGCTCCGTACCCTAACGCAGAAGCATCTGTATGCAACTCCATCTCTACTTCTACTTAATATAAATTCAACATTGATTTCTCACTCAATAAAAGTTTATGTTGTATGAATGCATCCTTAGTATTCGCTTGCATAAGGTTAGACAAATGTTGCGCAATTACAGGGTATTCACGAATAAATTTACGAAAATACCCGATAAGTCCAAGTAAACTTTGTACTTGTTTAACATTTATCGGCTCTGGAAATCTTCGGACTGCATCAGTTTTAGTGAGGGGCGAACACAACCATTGTTGTGACGGAAGTTTGCACGAAACAACATTCTTCCCAACTGAATATTAAACCGGCTTCTCTCGCTACAATTAAAACCCTTTTAAGATTTTTGATCCCACGTTCAATATCATTTGATGAAATAATCAGACCATCCATGTATGCTAAAACTATTCTTTCGCGAATAAGATCTCTAAATATGGTATTTATAAATTTTTGAAAAACTGCTGGAGAATTACATAGACCAAAAAGGACTCGTAAGAATTCATAATGACCATCTGGTACAATACATGCTGTATACTTTCTATCTAATCTAATTGATCTTTAATCAATTGTAACGGATATCTATATTTAATAATCTTCTTATTAATTTGTCGATAATCCACACATAATCTAATCGAATCATTTTTCTTCCGAACGCGAATAACCGGAATCGCATAATCAGAAGTAGATAACTAAGCGGCTCCAGCCATAATCCAGTGTTCTATCTGCACATTAACAATCTCTTTTTGCGACGCTGACAATCGTTTCGTCGATTGATATATAGACTCTTCACCTTTCAATATTAATTTCATTGCAATTTCAGGTTCAAAGGTTTTACTCGGTTTGTAATTACTAACACGATATCCTATTGCCACTCGCTAATCTACTTCTAACACGTCACTCGTTACATCTATTTTAAATATTTCCGGTACAATATTTTCTTTTTCAACAATTTTGCGTGTTACTTTTGGTAATGGACGAAAGTTTACTTTACCACCTCTAATGCTAACATCGGTTACATTTAAGAAATTCATTCCTATCAACAGCTTGTGCTGAACAATGGTGTCGGAGATTACTTGTATACAAGTCGGACATGAGTGCCCATCTACGGTAATTTCTACTTGAAATTCACCAAATGTCGTATCATTTTTTGAATCTATACCATCGAAATGTAATTGCGTCGTAATTGCGGAAAACCAAGCTTAATATACTCGTCTGCGCGAATTAAACTAAAATCACTTCCTGAATCTATTAATGCTTCGATCTCGTATCTATTAAGTAAAACATTTTTGAGATACTTTCGGTACGATACTCTTAATTTCGCGCAGCTCTCTTCACTCGCTTTAGATTTTTTGGGACATTTCGACGCAATATGTCCACGTCCTTGACATATAAAACAGTTTACACCGCGATGTTTCGTTGGACAATTCATGCTAATATGATCATGCCCACCACAATTATAACATCGTACAATATTACCGGTGAACTCTTTTATCTTACCCATATTTACCACCTCTTTTCGTTCATTTCTATCGAAATTGTCTTCACACATTTCAAACTTTGTTGACATTTGTACACTCGACAAACCTTGTTCTCGAAGAATTACCTTTTCAAACGCTTTCGAAAGTTGATTGGTTGTTGTAAACTGTTGAATACGCGCCTGGTTCCGGAGCATTTAATCTGGGATGCCGTCAATCAGATATTCAAGTATTTCATCGTCATTGATTGATACTCGATTTCCAAGAATGATCTTCTTGTGCAAATATTCATGAAATGTTTGGTTCCTCTTTCATAATTGCTCTTCAAATTTCTACCTTATTTCAATTTTACTTTGTGGATGATAAAACGTAACTCTTAGCTCTGCCAGCAGTCGGTTGCTTTTCCTTTCAGTCGCATACCGATAAGTAATAGTGCAACGTCATCTTCCAATTTATATGTCGTCTTCAACAATTTTATTTGTTTCTTCCAAATTTCACTATCACCAGATTTGCCATCAAATTTACCATGTAAATGTGCAACTACCGAAATATTCGTTTGCGGCTGGCTAAATTGAGATAAAACAGTACACTCATTGCCATTATTCAATGCCAAGGTATTGTCACTGCCACTAACAACATCAAATTGTTCGCCTTCAAAATTACGCGTCTATCTTAGCTGCTCATTTTCCAAATTTTTCTCAACCTGCAATTTCCTTCGTATTGCATCTAACTCAAGGCGCAACATGACTAACTCACTTCCTGCTAATTCTTTTCCCTTTAAAAAAAAAACTAATTTCTCGTTGCTGTACTCCACGTTTGATGATACACCAGTACAAGACCCTTCATTATCTTCACGAACATCTTTCAGCTTGTTATCTATCCACGTTCTGTCTGGGTTAACATCCATTTTTTTACACAAATTTTACACAAATTTTTCATTCGAAAATTTTCGCTTGACACTCGCGTTTAAACTCGAATTGTCTCTACTCGTTTAATTTTCGTTCTCACGCTATCTCTCAAATCTGCACTCGCGTCGCATGAATAACTTCTCGAACGTTCTATACCGTCATGGAATTTTCTCCGACGTTCTGTCTTCAAATACTCGATCATATTCCAATATTTAGAACGTATCCGATTTAATTCTTGAATGTCTTCTTGATAATTACCACGCCTGAGTTCCTAAAATTGTAGGAAACTTATTAATTAAAGACAATTACAAGATTTTGTAAATCATTAAATAGTTCTTTACAACTTCGATATAACTCCATAGACAGCAAATAAACAACAGATTCATCGTTTTAAAACATTCGCACGAAAAACTCATTAATTCCGTACATTCGGTCTCGCTCGCAATTCAGAATGTTCCATGTACATAACATTTTGAAGATGAATTATTGATTACCATTTAGATTAAGATAATTTAATTATCCTTCAACAACATTATGCTTGTATGCTACAACAAATCAAAGGAATGTGAACTCTACAGTTCCTTGAAACGGGATGGCGCTTCATAGTGTCTGCGTGTAAAAGCAATAGAATTATACTGCTCCACGCAACGCGAGGTCGCATCCCATGTCAACGTTTCAGAGAAAGTGTAATCTTCTATTCATAGCACTATGCTTATCTTCTTCTACATTTCATCAGAATGTGAATTCTGTAGCTCCATTCAACATGATGGACCTTTAAAGGGTCTGGGCTTCAAGGCAATGAAGTTCTAAGGCTCCATGCAATGCGATGGCGCATCTCATTTCAACGTTTCGAAGAATGTAAGCTAGAATCCTCAATGCATAGCACTATGCTTATTTGCTGGAGCTCTTGAAAAGAATGTCAGTTATACAGTTCAATGCAACAGGATGGCAGTTTATAGTGTCCGTGTGTCAAAGCAATGGTGTTCTATTTCTGCATGCAATGCGATGGCGCAAACCATTTCAACGATTCAAAATAAGTTAACTGTAAATTTGTACGCTTTGCATTTTGTTGATCTGTTTCTACACTTCAAAAGAATGCGAATTCTACAGATAAATGCATCGGGCTGGCGTTACATAGTGTCTACGTATATAAGAAGTAGAGTTCGAAGGCTACATGCTGTGTGGTGGAGTGTCTCATTTCAACATTCGAAAGCAAGAATGTTGTAATGTTCTATGTATCGCATTATCTTTACCAACTTCTACACTTCAAACAAATGTAAATTCAATTGTTCCTTGCACCGGGCTGGGGTTTCATGTTATCTGCTTGTCAAAGCTGTAGTGATCTAATGCTCCACGCAATGCGATGGCACATCTGATTTCTACGTGTAGCTCGTTGACGCCGGCGTGCATCACTGGCAGGTTACACGTGTCTGTTCCGTGAGGCAGTGTGCACCTCCGGTGGGTCACACGCGTCTATTTCGTGGACCGGCGTGTACCATGATGGGTCGAACTTATGTTTCACAAAGTAGATAGTACAAAGTAGGTTTATTCTTCGATTCTCAGCATTATAAACGGACATTATAATTAATATTTAACATTAATTATATAATTAATATTTAAAACATAACAAATCAATATTATAAACCAAACATAATTATTTAATTTTTTTATGTAATTTTTCAAAACATGTTAGGTAGAGTTCCGGTTGGCCCTTACATCGGTTAAAACAGGTTTTTACTTTTATCGTCTTATTCGAGGCATACTGGCTACCATTTATTCTAGACATACGTCTATAACATTCTTTACATCGTTATCTCGTTTTTCTCGCGTGTCCTTGGAACGACCGCAAAAAATATGTATGTTTCTTGGGCACTGCTTCAGTTTCAGATGACGTTTGTTCACTGCGACGATCCACTGTACTGAGGAGATAATCAATCATTTTTTCGCGGATGTTTAATATTTTCATACCTGTGGTACTCCATTTTCTGTGTATATAACAGGCATTGACGAGAGAAGTCCCGCATACTAATTCGATAACTATTTTTCTATACCACTTTACTGTTCTGCGTAATCAACTGTGATAAGAAGACATCTGGTCAGATGGTCAAACCCCTTCTCAGCTTTGTTATAAAGGAACACTGTGTCCGGCTTTAACTTATTATTACTACCCTGGACATTAACACATTTGTGGTTTTCAGAAGTGGCTAGCATGCATACCCACTCTTATCCATCCACATAAAGATTTAAAGCCGCTCCGATTTTGAAAATACATAAAGCCACTCCGTTGCAGTTTCCGTTAGGCCTGCAGTAGAAGAAATTTTGTATTAATTTTTACTGTACCAAATAAATGCTACTTTTTGCAGAAGTTTCTCAACCAAAGGAACACAAGTATATAAATTATTTGCGTAAAATACGCGGCTTTCAAATAATAATTCACCCTCCAACGTCATAACTACAGCATGCGCACGTGCTTTCGCTATTCAGGTTGCATTATTTCCGGCGTATATAAGAATGTTATGCGTGTATCCTTCCGGAAGGCATAGTTTACGGAGTTTTATGTCATATTTATTCCGATTTCCAGGGCTATATTGGCAAAAACTGTGCCATCCTCGCCATGGAACCATGATTCCGTCGATTACAATATTTTTACTGGGCTTAACACGATGAGTGTCAAGTCAGTCCCCAGGGACTGACAATCGAGTTTTCGTTTGGACAACGTGGATTTTAGGGACTGACAGTGAACTTCTTGTATGATCGACATCGGTGCATGAGACCGGCATTGGAAAGGGTTAAATTATTAATAATAATTAAAATATTTATGCTAATATTTAATGAAGTATATTAAAACATTTAAAACAAAGATGTGGTTGTGATTTGCACATATTATAGTATGTAGTAACTTTCTTTGTCATTCTCTTCGCTAACTGGAGTCCGAACATTTTTGTGTTTGTGCTGTAACATTCAACACAATATTTTCGTACTTCACGCGCCATTGCTTCCTTCTTATGAAATTTGTGAATTCGTCTACTTGTATAGGCCCTAATTGGCGTTTCCTCATGTGAATGTCGTGCGAGAGCATTTACCAATTGTTTTCGGAATGTTGTAATTGACATCTTTCTTCCTGTTACACTTTGGAACATATGTAACGCATTAAAGACGGCAATATTCAAAAGAAGGTCGAATGCCAGTTTTCTATACCACTTTAGTGACCTTCTAAGTGGACTGCTATAAGCACCCGCTTGATCAGACAGATCGATCGCTTTTTTACCTTTATTATAATTAATAATAATTTTTGGTTTGCAGGATACCCCTGTCCTTGTTATTACGAATTTCATTTCGTCAGAATCCTTGATCGAAAAAACTAAAACGTCCCTCTTGTCTTTCCATTTCATGATTGTAATCCCTCTACTGTTCTCTTGTACAGTGACACCTCCGCGTCACAGTTTGGCTATCACAACTTTACTTGGATTGCCTCTTCGGTTTGGTCGAAGAGTACCAACCAAATGCGTACTTTTTGTTATTAGTTTGTTTGCTAAATCCTCAATCGTATAATAATTATCCGTATATAAAGGATTGCCTTTCTGAAATTCATTTTCACATAAATTCATGACAACATTTGTGGGTGCCGTATTTCTTTTATCCAATGATTTGCCGGTGTAAATGCAAAGATTATATGTGTAATGATTATCACAGCACAATTTAAGTATTTTTGTCGGCAAAGTGCAACATTCTCAACAAAATTTGAAATCTGTCTCTACTCATAACTTTCCGCGGGAATGTTTGAATAAACAATGTATCCTTACACCAATACAGATACAAAGATGGCAGCTTTTCCATTCCCATCCACAAAACCACTCCAGAAAACCTCTTTATTTCGTCCTTATCTGTTGGCACCCACTTTTCAACACGTTTGGAAGCGATTGTTCTTTGTGTCGCATAAATATTTGTTTGTTCGTTTATATGTTGAAATAGTTTATCCGTCACACAGAGGATGTAAAAATCTTCCATTGTGCTACAATTTTGCATTTCCTCATGAGCGCGTTTGGCACCATGGGGACTTGAGAAAGGTATAATGTTTGGCTGGTTGCCTCGCGGATCAAACTAATCATTTTAATCACTTGTTTCAGTATTCCTTAGTGAACTACTAGACGAATTGTCACTATCTGAAGATGGTAGTGGTATTATACGCCGACATTTGCGTGGTACAAATAGCTCTCTCGACGAGACACTATCTGTTCGTCTTCTCAACATTTTTAGCTGATGGATACCAAAACTTTTTCAAAATAGTCACAATAAAACTGAATTCTCTCTGCTACAGCAGGTCTTTATACTCCGGTGGCTCTATCACGATGACTCTCATCTTGTATTTGCTCTTTCGCCTCTCTGGCATTCCCCATTCCATTACCTTATGTTTATGCATTGTATGTAAATGCATTGCTTATATCATTTCAACAGTCCAAGCGAAACAGATACAACGTATCAAAGTTATCGTTTGTTTATACCCATCAGTCAAGCGTTCAGCATCAAGTGCTCACGCGCTGCCGCCTGAGAGAGATGTATAGCAAGATCGGCGTAGCACTCAACGTGTTAACAGTATTTTCGAAAGTGTAGACAATTGCGTTCACAATAATTCTAAGTTTATATATAAACCGAGAGTTCTAATGCTTCATGCAACGCGAGAGCCCACCTCATTTCAACGTTTCAAGGTAAGTTATTTGTAATGTTCTATGCATTGCATTATACTTATCTGCTTCTAAGTGTAACGTCGTGCGTAGCGCCTGCCACTCATTCCACACATGAGCCTTTTCGCACTTCGGTCATCAATCCCTGGGTTCAGGCAACTTGCCGCGCTCGCCTACAGGCGAGGTGTTTGCCTACCGGCAACACACACGTAATTGTAAGTTCATGCTATACTACTTCATTATACTATTTCATAAGTTAAACGCGAAAGACGCGCCGCTAGTCCCACCACGAGACGCGAGTCCCCTCTCGCTGGACCGCATGCACCTCGCAACGATCCGTTAATCCCCCACACGCTGGACCACATGCTTTCATGATTTTTCAAGTAAATATTTCAAATTGGTATAAATATTAATACATATTCTATATTTTAGTTAATGCTAAATATAATATCTCCTTAAGATACTCCATTACATTTAAAATCCTATCTAATTTCATATCATTTCATGATGTTTTAATTAAATATTTGAAATTGGTTTATATAATTACACTTATCATATATTTCAGTTACTCTTACTTAGTTACTAGTTACTTAGGATGAAAATAGATCATCCCCTCTAAATAAAAATAAATATCTATATATTATATAAGTCGATCATATATTTTCTTGGCTCCAGTTCGCTTTCTTCCCATCGAGGCTTGCAAATCTCTCTTCGTTATTCTTGTAATTCGTACTTTGGAAGGTATATAGTACGTATTGACAGTCCGACGCTGCAAATATCTAAAACTCTTCCGCTTTATGCAACGTTCAGGTCATCCATGATTATTATTCTGTTTGCGTTCTCTACCTTTTCTATGCTGACCTCAATTTGGTTTATATGTTCTTCGATTTCTTTCCGTTCCTCTTCGGCAAGAAGTAGCTGCTTATAGCTTTTATTCCTTTGACCATTGCATGAACGATTCCAGTCGAGGAGTATGAGGTGCCATATGTGAAACATTTTCGATTAACGCCGGTTATCCATATCGCAGCGTCACCGTTCTCGTCTTGCAGTCAGTATTCGTCCATCTTGTGTGCTTCCAATATTATTACCACGTCTGTCCCTTGAATCATTCGCATTTGCTGCATGATATCTTACGGCATTTGGCATCTGTTCAGATTGATTTGTTGGACTTTCAATTCCATATTCGTTTCTCGTTCTTTTCTGTCAACGCTTTTCTGTAGGCCGGACAATTAAAGCTTCGGTAACGTGTCTGATGTACGGATTTCTTCTTCCTGCCTCGCTGCAGATGATACATTTCGGTTTAATCGCGATGAAACCGATCAGCGTATAAATCTGGGATCCGCATCTTCTGCAAATTCCCTTATTATATCTGACTTCTTCGCAATTTCTGCCGATATATCTCAGGTTATGGCATTTGAAGTATCTCTCTATTTTCGGTAGCACTTTGCTGGGACAAGGTGTTAATGCTATTCTAAGTCGTTTGACCTTCTCCAGCTCTTTACTATATTCCTGTCCAAATTCAACTAACGCGACTCGGTTGCTCCTCCTGATGTTTTCTATTAACGTTTTCTAATATGTCATTAGCTTCGCCGTGTCCTCGCTCAGAATATCTATCATTATGTCTGATGTATAACTGCTCATTCGTCTATTTAAAAGTATAGGCGTTATTCTTATCGGTAGCTTTCCCATTATCCTGCATTTAATTCGGCTCCTAATGCTTCTCCTTCCGTGTCTGTGCTTCCTTCCAAGGCTTCCTTTTTCTCCTTTATATACGCTTTTCGTATACTTTTCAATTTCCTTATCCTTTTGTGTCATCGAAAGGGGGCTCCGAACCGCCTTCCCAACCTTTAATCTACTGTCAGGATCCGATGGGGCTGATTCCGAATCGCGAGCGAGCAGCACATCTCAGTAGCATATGCAAGCAGCCTCGCTCACGCCGGGGGTGGGGGCTGCAGGTCCTCCATCGCCCTACTGTATGCCCTGATGCGGGCGAGGAACTCCTAGGGCCACTCGACTCGCGACCAGCATTTATCCCATACTCTAACTGATTCGCAGTCACGCGTTTTCCATTAAGATTGCCGCGATCAGTGATATTGATTCGTTCAATCTAAATTAATATTTTCTTTTTAAGTTCCACGATTTTCTTACTTTCTCTCACGATATCGTCTATTTCGTTGTACCTTACTCCTATCCTTTGTATTTTCCGAATTGCGTTTATTTAGATGTATATCAGATATGCGTCGAAATATCGGATTTCATACGATTTTTTAGTAAAGTTTTATTCTTTTCCGACTGTTCGCTTTCATTTAACTGAAGACGCTCCTGTATTCGATGCGGACTCGCTCCGATTGAACCCGCCGATCATTACATTACATTACGTGAATGAACGTTCAATCGGAGCGGATCTCTGCCACTTCATAACTGCGGAAGGCTTACTGCATAGCCTCATCCCTGGGAAAGTTGCGGAGATTGCTTCCATCCCAAAATGGAAGTGTGGTTATGTTAAATTTAGTTAGGTTACGCTAGGTTTGGTTAGGTTGGGTTATACTTGGGAATGTTTGTAGGTTGCTTGGTTAAGTTGGATTAGATTTAAGAAAGCGTAGGTTTGATTGGTTTATGTTTAAGAAAGGTAAAGTTAGATTGTGCTAGGTTGGGTTAGATTTGAGTGAAGGCACGTTAAGTCGGATTAGGTGTAACTGAAGTTAGGTTGATTTAAATTAAGTTTAGTGGATGTCAGATTACGTTAAGCCAAGTAAGAGATGGATTACCGGTAGCTCTACAATGCCATCCGTCGATAGTTCTTGAATTCCCGGCTATTGGCAATACCAGCCGTCATTATATCATAATTTATCGACCACAGGCATCATCTACTGTCGTTATATCGTGAGCTACCGACCGCAGGCAACACCAGTCGTTCATAAGTCTTGAGTTACCTACTCTTGGCTGCACCAGCTGTATGTGAAAGCATGCGCTATCGGTTGTTGGTAACAGCAGTCGTCAATAATTTATGGATTACTAAGCACAAGCAGCACCATCCGTCGGCCGATTGTGAGTAACCGACCGTCGGCAGCACCATCCATCGATATGTTATAAGTTATTCTTAATGGGAAAAGCCATCCGTAGGCATGTATTGACACGTTTCGCCATCTCTTCATTCACTGCTGAAACAGATTTGCGAAAAGCTCGAGCAGTTTTCACAGAGATGACTCCATCGGTCTGACAACAACGAACGCCACATACGGGATCTCACAAAACCATTTGCCACACAACTCAGTGCTGAAAGCGTTAATCATGTTAGCATTGTTACTTCTACCAGGCATAGAATCCATTGGTATGAAAAATTATGATCTTGTGAATAATATCAAGGTATGCTTATCATATTCAGAGAAAGGCACAAATCCTCATATAGTAAATATCAGCCCACCACTAAGGATAAAAATTAAACTAAGTATAATAATATCCAAGTTTGGAATGTTAATATGTGCTCTTGGAAGGGCCGATGAATATGAAAATGATGGTATTGCTGTGAATGCAGTCTTGTCGAAGAGACTAAGTTATATATATTTCTAATTTCATTGTTAAAAAAAATAATTCTCTCAATTTAAGATTGCCTTAGGCACGCGTTATTTCAGGTATACATATGACTGCGATAGAGATTTTAGTTGGTTCAGAATCACAAAATTATAGTGGGAAGCTGGAGATAATGTGTGATGCAATGTACGCTTTTATTTTGCAAAAACAGTAAATCTGTTACTAATGAGTCTTTAATCGATGATGCAATATTAAAAAACTGAAGGAATGTCTGATTTTACCCATTATGCGCGTAATCCAGGTGTGAATAATTAACTAAAGGTTTACAATTAATACATCAATGTATAATTTATATTTTAGTAAACAAATCAATTTATTTTACAGAATATAAATGTTATTGATAAGATAAATTGTAGCCTGATTCTTTTCTAGAGGAGTACTTGGAACATATGGATTTGAATAATTATATATGACAATTGAAAAGAACGAACAAATTATACAGATAAATCAGAGGAAAAGATCATGCAAATATTAACTGTCATCCAAACTAATTTAAACAGCGAGTTTGTTAACAAAACTGTAAGCTCAAATACAATATTGTTCCTTATGTTCAAAAAAAATTTATTAGGCTTCGTACATTACAGCACATCATAGATCAGTCTGATTAATTGCCCAAGCAACCATAATTCAAGAGTTAATTAACATCATTTTTGCAAAAATTTACAATATGTAAATTTCGTAAACGTTAATGGTGCCGAAACTTGTACACGGTTTTTGGATCTTAAAAAAGTTAAAAAGGTGCGGCAGGGAGAGGAGAACCTACTCAACCACTAGGTACAACATTAACAATAGATTCTCAAAATTTTCTCGCAATGCTTTCTCATAAAAAAAATATATCTTTTACGTTCGAAATTAATTAGAAATGCAAAATAATTTTACTAATAACATAATATTATATATTTTTCGGAGAATTAAAACTTGCATCGACAAAGCCGTAATGGGAAAGTTGAAAATTAGCGGTGATCTATGAAAAGCAATGAAATTAGAGAAATTAATGGTCAATTTAAAGTCAAAACTTACTTTGAAAAATTAAATACCGTCTTCTTAAAAAGAACCAACATATTAACTAATTAAGGAAAAATTGTTCCTAGTTATAAAAATTTTGTTATTTTTTGTAAAAGTTTAATACGATAATATAAAATATTTAAAGTATTAAAAAGACAAAAGTAAAATATATTTTTATGTTTTATAATATACTTTGTAACGCTAAATGATATAAATTAAATAAATCACGTTTGTCAATATTTATTTATGTCGATTGAACTTTACTCATACATTTATAACAAATATTTTAAGGCTTTATGCTTGGATGGATGCTTATATATAAGTATAACTGCCAAAATGAAATGAGATTGCAAAGTCCTATTTAAATTTCTGATAAAAGGATATAAATAATTATAATCTAATTATCAATTACAAATGGAATTCTACAATTTATCCATGTAATAATCCTTTCTTATTGCACGCATCCTCCAATACATACACAGTATCTTTAATCTGGATGGATTTCGTGTGTGCGTGTGTGTGGCTATGGTAGCAGTTGTAGAAATACCACCTAATAGGTGTCATTGTTTCGATTCTAGTAAATCGAATAAAATAGCATAAGATTTTCTGTAGAATATCAAGGGGATGTGAAGCTGCTATTGCACTACATATAGCAATTTTCACTGGAAGAATTTTTTTTCCAATGTGTTGACTCCAGATTTTTTTTAATTGTTCTGGTTTTGAAAATTACCAAGATCGAAGGTTCCTTTATCTGAGATTAAGGCCTGCTTTCTTTTTTTCCAAACTTTTTTACATTGTATTACGTTCTTAAGACTCTTTGTAAGTTACAAAGAACAGAAACGCTACATGGATTATTAAAGTATAATAGTTTAGTTTATATTAACTCGAACATTTTAAATCCGTTTACGTTGCTTTGCTTGTTATATATGTTTATTACCTGTCACTAAACCAACTACTACTGGCATCGTCCCTTTCTAAAATTTGGAGAATCTACCAAATCTAATGAAACCTTGCTTAGATTGCAAATGTGTTTTTACTGTATCATGCAAAAATGAAATTACATTGACAGAAGAACCAGCTAGTTCTCCACGCCTATTTGAAACAACATTAAATCACCTTGTTAAACAGTAATTTGTTAAATGTGACTTGGACCTTTAAATTTGAATTTATAAACATCTAACAAATAAATATGCTTTTCTTACTATTCATATCATTATACTTTCAGTGATTTATTATGTGCTGTCATTTGATATACTAACTGCTTGATTATATTTTACAACGAACATTGCGTATCAATAGTTCTTCATTTTATCTATTATGTATATAAAAATGAATGTGTGTCTGTCTGTCTGTCTGTACTTGATAGATTCAAAAACCATACATCCAAACGCCGTGAAAATTTGGGAAATTATTAGGTATATCTCCGGGAAGGTTTTTGACAATTTTCTTAAATCAGAGTTGGGGTTCTAGGTGCTTCCGAACAAATATCCCAAAAATATCAAAATAACATTTAATTAGTAATATTTGTTAAAAGTGTAACCATGAATAAATTAAAAAATTAAATTTCTACTCATGAAATTTACTCATAGAATTTACTTTTTTAAAACAAATTAAACTGTAAAAAATAACATACTCATGATAACAGTTGTAATAACAATAAAAATATAAATCACGAGGTAAGTAAAATATTGAATCGTTTTATTTATATTTTTTCAGTTATTGTTTCCTTTAAGATTTCAACAAATTAATTTAAATTACAAAAAACAACATTAATGCGTTTGACGTTCGATTTTTCGCCAGCAAAATCTAATAAATACAAAAATGCAGTCAAAAAACTTTTGCAATTATTAATACGAGAATAAATTATTAATACGTAAATAAATAAAAATATTCTTGATTTCCAGCTGAAGAAAATAATTGGAAATACGTTTTATTTAACCCCACAGTTATGCCACCAAAGCGAAGTGCTACTGGTCGATCTACAAATCAAGCAAAAAGGAGAAGAGAAGAACGAGCTTCAGAAACAAGTGAGCAGAGACAAGCTAGACAAGAAAAGATCGAGTTCACACTGCTCTTGCTCGATCATTGGAAACGAATGAACAGAGGCAAGCAAGGCAAGAAAGAGGTCGAGTTCACACTGCTCTTGCTCGATCATTGGAAACGAGGAAACAGAGGCAAGCAAGGTAAGAAAGAGATCGAGTTCACACTGCTCTTGCTCGATCATTAGAAACGAGCGAACAGAGGCAAGCAAGGCAGCAAAGGAATCGAATTCGCAGAACATAGACAAGACGCACGATATATACTGATTTGATTTCATGTGGTTTCAATTACAATCCCCTTTACAATTACGGTCTTCATCAAAGTGTAATTATTGGAAAAATGGATAAAAAGAGTACGTATTACGGTGCTCAAAAATTTAAAAATGAAGCACCAGGTATGTGTTGTACAGGTGGAAAAGTAAAGTCAGCAGACTTGCGTTCACCACCTGATCCATTATTAACTTTAGTATCAGGTGAAACAAGTAAATCAAAAATTATTTGAAAAATATACCCAAGTACAATTCATGCTTCCAAATGACATCGTTCGGAGCAACGAATATCGTTAGCGCAAAATATATGCCAACATTTAAAGTACAAAGGCAAATTTATCACCATGCTAGATCACTACTACCCTTGCCAAATGCTGATCACAAATATCTTCAGATATATTTTATGGGAAATACTGACGAACAAATGAACAGACGGTTTCAACTGAATATGAGTAATAATGAATTAATTAAATTATTTAAAACTGCCATTGAACAACTGCCATCTGACGATTACAAAGTGATAATAAAGGCGGATAAAACACCTATTGGTCAACATCGAAGACAATTCAACGCACCAACGATCGATGAAGTGTCAATTGTCATAGTTGATGAAGAATTTAATTCTCGCGATATAATTCTTCGTCGTAGAAATAGTGACGTCCAGCGTCAAGTATCAGAAACGCATCGTTAATATGATGCATTACAATATCCCATTCTATTTTTGCAAGGAGAGGATGGATATCATTTTAATATTAATATGAGAAACCCTACAACTAATGTGGACATTCACAAAAAGGTCAGTGCTATGAATTATTATGCATATCAAACGATGATTCGTGAGAATGCTGATAATCATATATTGAAATATAGACAATTATTTCATCAATACATTGTTGACATGTATGTATCTTAGTGAATTGGGAAAAATGGTCATTTTACCATCCTCATTTACAGGCAGCACAAGACATATGCATGAATATGCACAAGATGCAATGACGTATATTCGTGCATATGGTCGTCCAAATTTTTTCATTACATTTACATGCAACCGAGCATGGGATGAAACGAAGGAGCTTTTATTAATTGGACAATCACCATCAGATCGTCATGATAATTTTGCACGTGTATTTAAACAAAAATTAAAATCTTTAATAGATTTTATTGTCAAACACTATGTATTTGGAGAGACGCGCTGTTGGATGTATTCCATTGAATGGCAAAGAAAGTAGTTTACCACATGCGCATATTTTAATATGGATGATGGGAAAGATAACACCAAACAGAATTGATGAAATCATCTCTGCAGAAATACCAGACATTGAAATTGATAAAGATTTGCATGATATTGTCTCAAAAAATATGATTCATGGTCCATGTCGCTCACTAAATAATAATTCACCATGCATATCAGATGGAAAGTGCACAAAGCGGTATCCTAGAGACTTACTTGCTGAAAGTATTACAGGGGTTGATGGATATCTACTCTATCGACGACGATCTACCGAAGATGGTGGAAAATCCATTAAACTAAAAGTACCCAACAATACTATTGATGTTGATAATCATTGGGTAGTACCATATTCTCCATTACTACTAAAAACGTATAACGCACACATAAATGTTGAGTACTGCAATTCAGTGAAAGCTATAAAATATATTTGCAAGTATGTGAACAAAGGAAGCGATATGGCAGTGTTTGGAGTGGAAAATACAACTGCATCTAACGATGAAGTCACCCAATATCAACTGGGACGCTAAATATGTAGTAATGAGGTTGCATGGCGTATTTTATCATTTTCCATTCATGAGCGATATCCAACGGTTGCTCATTTAGAAGTACATTTGGAAAATGGACAGCGTGTATATTTTACATCAGAAAATATACGTGCAAGAGCAATGTCACCACCGCCAACACCATTAACTGAATTTTTCACATTATGTAGAAATGATGCCGTTGCAAGGACACTACTGTACTCTGAAGTACCAACTTATTTTACGTGGAATACATCAACAAGAAAATTTCAGCGTCGTAAAAAGGGTAAAAAAGTACAAGGACACCTAATTTATATTCCACAAATGCATTGGGTCGTCTGCACACTGTACATCCAAATAACGCAGAATGATTTTACCTATGATTATTATTAATCAATGTTTGTGGATCAACATCTTCCTAAGAATTAAAAACGGTCAATGGCCATGTATGTGCTACATGTCGTGAGGCTTGCCAGAAATGAAATCTCTTGGAAAACGATGCTCATTGGGATATTTCACTCGCTGATGCTTCTAATACAGCTCAACCACAGCAGATACGTACACATCATACTAACTACATGTTTTCCTGCTAATCCAAAGGATCTTTGGGAAAAATATAAAAACTATATGAGTGAAGACATTTTACATCACATGCGTAGATTAAATGCTAATCCCAACATTCAATGTACATCAAATATATACAATGAGGTATTGATTTTAATTGAGGATGTATGTTTGACAATAGCCAACAAGTCACTGACAGAATTGGGAATGATTACTCTAAATAGATCTGGTAATGACATTTTCGATCGTGATGTACAACGAGAAACGCACTTCGATGTTAATGAATTACAAACATTTGTTTGAATTAATCTGCCGAAATTGGTATTAGAACAACGAACAGCATATGACACAATTATAAATGCAATATCTAACAAAAGTTGTGGTTTATATTTCTTAGATGCACCTGATGGCACTGGCAAAACTTTTCTTATTTTAATTATTCTGGCAAAAATAAGATCATAAAATAATATTGCACTTGCTATTGCATCATTTGTTATTGCAGCAACTCTTTTGGACGGTGATCGAACAGCACATTCAGCATTGAAAATGCCATTAAATATGCAGGTAACTGAAACTCCAACATGTAATATTAGCAAATATTCTGGGATGGGAAAAGTACTAAGATCACGTCAGCTTGATAATATGGGATGAATGCACCATGGCACACAAGAAATCATTGAAACGCACATTAAAAGATTTGAGAGGAAATAAGCAGCTCTTTGGTGGTGCATTCATTTTCCTAGCTAATGATTTTCGACAAACTTTACCAGTTATACCACGTTCAGTACCTGCAGATGAATTGAATGCATGTCTCAAATCATCAGTGTTATGGCGGTATGTGGAGAAAATATCTTTAAAGGCCAATATGCGTGTTCAATTACAACAAGATGAATCTTCTGAACCATTTGCGAAACAATTATTAGATATTGGGAATGGTAAAATGGAAATGGATCAATCCACACACTGTATTACATTACCAGAAAACTTTTGTCACATTGTA
The DNA here is from genome assembly GCF_050948175.1 of Xylocopa sonorina. NCBI lineage: Eukaryota > Metazoa > Arthropoda > Insecta > Hymenoptera > Apidae > Xylocopa > Xylocopa sonorina. The sequence goes on along the minus strand of NW_027490184.1, from coordinate 962,044 downwards.
AAATCCACTGATGAATTGATTGCCAAAGCTTTTTCAAATTTATCGCAGAATTATAAAAATAATCAACGGGTTAGTGAGCGTGCTATATTGGCAGCCAAAAACATTGATGTGAATTTAATAAACTGCACAATTCAAATTGATATACCTGATGAAGAAACAACATATAAATCCATAGATACTGTTGTCAATCACGATGAATCAGTTAATTATCCAACAGAATTTTTTAATTTATTGGATCTACAAGGAATGCCACCACATATTTTATCTTTGAAAATTGGTTCCCCAATCATCCTTCTACGAAATATAAATCCATCGCAACTATGCAATGGGACTAGGCTATCAGTAAAAAAATTAATAAATAACATAATTGAGGCAACCATTTTAAAGGGAAAACATCAAGGGGAACATGTGCTGCTACCACGCAATCCCATAATACCAACGAATACTCCATTTGAATTCAAACGTCTACAGTTTCCGGTACGACTAGCCTTTGCAATGATCATTAACAAAGCACAGGGACAATCATTGCAAGTATGTGGATTAAATTTGGTAAATCCATGCTTCTCATATGGACAGCTGTGCGCTGGGTGTTCTCGAATTGGAAAACCTTCAAATTTATTTATTTTTGCACCAGATAGGAAAACAAATAATGTTGTATATTTACAAGCACTACTAAGATAAAGTTCACCATCAATCATCAAATATCATTCATTTCATGATGATATTTAATAATTACTTATATTATTGTTCAATTGAAATTCGTTTGCAATATTGTTTAATATCACAAGTGAAGAAGCATGTTTATTCTACCATCAACTATGTATATCTATGTTTTGTACATATGTTATATTCAAATGACATATTTATACATGACATATGTATACATTTGATCATTAATAAATTATATTTGAGGTATTAAAACTGCCTTTTCGTTCAGAGACAGCAACGTGTGAACTGGTACAGCTAATATTACTTATAAAATAAAAATTCATGCTGTTGCGTCCCTAACTTCGCCTTGTGTAATTTCTTAAACAACATGCTGTCATCGTATTGAATATAACCCTCAACTGCATGAATTTGTAACGATGAATTAAAAAATATATATATATAAAATAAATTTATATATTTTTATGATAAAGTAATTAAAGACTTTATGGGAAAAATCGCCGTATCGAGCTAGTTTATAGAAAATAATAAAATCGAGTTCTTGTATCTTTGTTTCGTGCCGGTGTATCTATTTTGGAATCAAAATAAATAACTTGCTTAGTTTGGTCATTTTTCATATTCGTTTATAATTTTTATAGAAACAGCATCCCCATTCGTAAATGTCAGTCTACGCCACTACCACGCGTGTAGTTATGGTGAGCTAATAGTGTAATTGCCATGGCCATGTAGCCCGTGTGCTATGTCGCGGTGCATTAATAGTGCCCTGTTACGAGTGTCGCCCCAGTACTAAGGGTATACCGTTACGAGACTGAGTAGGTGCAGTGTATTAGCACAGTTCTACCGCGGAATTTGTTCCATCCGTTGTCATTGACGTGCCAATCGCTGGATGTTTGAGAGATTGTAGTAGTGCATGAGGCAGACCTGTTTCTTATTATCGTCAGGGAGATAAATTTTCACTCCTCCCTTTTTGAACTTTGCTAATTATTGTTTGGATTTTTTGCCTTTTCCGTATCTCTATGTCCGCATTGTGGATTCAACTCATGTATGATCTGTTTGGTCTTCATATTTTGTTACATGTAACATTATATATGGATTGCACTTTTGTTATGTAATGCTCAAATTTGTAATCCTTAGATTCTTTTACTCTTTGGTAAAGCAGCTTGTTTGATTAACATATATTTATTAGGCATAGATGTAAATAATTAGAAACATGCTATTAAGACGGTATTAAATATGTTGTTGCAATTATATATTTAAGTTCTAAAGATGTAGATGGAATTAGTGTCCGATATTTTACGTGATCCAATTGACGTATCGAATAAGGCTATGAAATATGGAAACCTTTTACTATTCCTCGACCCCTTTCCATGTTAAATAAATGATTAGTTCTGCAAGACGAGAAGTCTGAATTAGTGAGATCCCTACGAACATAAGTAATTTGTAAGTAATACATTTTTTTTCTTTGAAATATTTGCTTTTGCATAGAATAGAACGTATAGATACAAATTCCTGTTTTATATCCATTTCGGTCCAATTCTATTCTCTTCTTCTATTCTCAGTTCCACATACTTATCCTTTATCACCATCATATATGTTGCATAAGATTATAATAACTTTTTTGTCCTTAAATTTTGCGGATATTTCAATCAAATTTCCTTTGATTAAAAAAACGGAAATTAAAAAAGAGTGACACGTACCATTTCTTCGAAACGTTGTATCGTAATTTGCATCTGACTGTTTCGAAAGGCACGCACATTACTTAGCGTTTCCATTGATTCGGTCAGCAGAGTAAAGAAATATTCTACATTCAATATTGACGGCTCTTATCTTATCTTATTATCTTATTATATCTTATTATAGTTTTTTGGCTAAATTACAGAAAAACAAATATATTAAACATCGTAATATTAAATTTAACTTTGTTCATCGTTGCCTTGTTGGACACATCCATAACAATATGCAGGGTGGGCAGAAATAATTAGCACCTCAAATATCCTTGAAACTATAAATTTCATATAAATTTTTGCTGATATAAAATTGCACAGTACAAATGGGAGTTGGAGGTATGTTGGAAATTTGAAGGTTACCTTCATTTTTTAAAACGAACTAATATGTTTATGCTTCCGTAATACGATAGGGCATTTTAAAACGTGTTCAAAGACCTGTAATATGAAGCCATTGAAGGTTAGAAAAAGTAAAGGAAGGCGATAATACTTACGGATTGGTAGTAAATGAAACATACGTATTGTAAACAATGGTGGAAGGAAGTGAATAGACACTGTTCGAAGGCCATTTGAATAGTTTGCAAGATAAGTTAAACATGATACCATTAGTATTGAAAAATCGGTTTGATTACGTTTGGTTAGGCTGTTCGTTTGTCGTCCATTGTATAAGTACTGAGCTGCGGATTCCTGAGGACAACTCACTAAATTGTTGAACTATGGAGGATTATCATTGCGAATTTGAATAAAAGAAGGTAATTAAATTCCATTAGATTGTAAACAAGTCTGAATATTTCTTTATAAATAGTAAGATAAAATACATACCTCTCTGTTATTATTATTTCATAAAGAATTTTAATTGCAACTATATAGTTCACAACGATAAAAAATATTCATCAGGAAACTCTAAATATTAAATTAGAGAACCAAACGAACATTTTCAATAATTACGAACATTCCAATAAAAAGGTGTTCTAAACAGGAGTTAGAAAAGTCAAACATTCAATTTCAATAACGGAATGGATCTATAAGAGGTAAAATATTTAGAAAACTTTAATTACAGTCTTTAATACAAACAGTTGGACAGTGTTTTAATTTTTAAGAAAATTGGTGAAAGTTAACCATTTTGAAGTGGTCAGAATCTTTGCCGTTTGAGCAATAAGTGACGAACAAATAACTGCATAAATGACAGGCTTATAAACATATTGATTAAATCTTATGCAGTCACATTTTTAACCGAGTTTCTAAATAATAATCAACACTAAGTAATCATTTAAGAACTTAAACGATTACACCTCGCATACATACAAAAATATTGAAAACGTGAAATGTAAGTGGTTTATCAAAAATTCTTCTAAAAGTACGAGAGAAGTAAGCAACTTCTAAGGTTTTAAGCAACGCGATGGTCCTTATCTGCCTGCTTTTCATAGTAAGAAAGTTCTGATGTTCGATGAAATCTGATAGAGCTCCTCACTATCAACATTTCAAAGTAAGTTCTCAAATTCTCAATTCAACGTTTAAAGCTATGTGTTTTCTATATATCTATGTAAAGTGATGGTCCCTATCAGCATAGGCGATTCAAAGTACGTAAGATGCAAAGTTCTATGCAACATGATGGCGCTCCTCATTTCTACGTTTCATAGTAAGCACTTTCTAAATTTCCATGCAACGCGATGCAGCTTCACAGTCCTACGTTTCAAAGGAATGTCTAAGTTTCCACGAAAAGGGTTGTCGCATTTGAGTGTCTACGTGTCAATGTGAACGGCTGGAAAGTTTTCTTGCCAGAAGATGGAGCATGTCGGTACTATAATTCATCGTAAGTAATAAGAAATATTGTGTGCAACAAGATGGTGCGTCTCAGTTTCACGCTTCAAAGCAATTATGTTGTAATGTTCTAGACATCGCATTAAGCTTACCTGCTTCTACATTTCAGAATAATGTAAATGCTACAGTTCCTGCAACGGAATGGCCTTTCATCGTGTTTACGTTTCAGACCAATAGAGTTCCAATGCTCCGTGCAATGCAGTGACGCATCTCATTTCAACGTTACAAAATAAGTAAGCACTAATGTTCTATGCATTGCGTTATGCATATTTCCTACTACACTCCAAACGAATGCGAATTCTACAATTTCATTTATAATGTCTGCATGTTAAAGCAATAGAGTACTAATGCTTCATACAATGCGATGACGCATCTTATTTCAAAGCTTCCAAATTTGTAGGCTGCAATCTTCTATGCACAGCAATATGCCGATCTGCTTCTATACTTCAAAAGAAAATGAAATCTACAGTTCCTTGCAACGAGATGGTGTTTCAGTGTCTGCGTTTTCAACGAGTAGCGTTCTAATGTATTATGCATCGCTATGACGCATATAATTTGAACGTTTCAAAGTAATTAGGTTGTAATGCTCGATGCGTCGCATTATACATACCTGCTACAACACTTCAACAGAATGTGAATTCGACAGTAGCCTGCAACGAGATGGCGTCTTGCAGTGTCTTCAATGCAACGCAATGGGGTTTTATTGCTCCATGCAATATGATGCCTTTCGACTTTACGAAGAATGTAAGCAGTAACGATCTATGCATCGCATTATGCTTATCTGCTTCTACACTTTAAGGAAATGTGAAGTATACAGTCGCTTGAACGGTAGATGGAACGGTTATTGCTCTGATATGCAGATACTATGAAGCGCCAACCCCTTGCATGGGAGTGTACAATTTACATTCCCTAGAATTCTAGAGGCAGATTGGCATAATGCTGTGCAATGAAGTTTCAGATTAATTACTTTGAAAAGTTGAAATGAGGTGCGCCATCGCATTGCATTGGCATTCGACCTTTATTACCTTCAGAGGTAGACACTTTTAATCACTATCCTGTTGCACCGATCTGTAGAATTCACATTCCTATACAGTTTTGAAGCAGATATGCATACTGCTACGCATTGAAGATTACAGCATAGTTATTTTGGATGTTAGAATGAGATGCGCCTTTGCATTGCATGGAGCATTAGAACCCTATTGCAATGACACGCAGACATTATGAAGCGTCATTCGGTTGCATGGAACGGTATTATTCTCATTCCTTCGACTTGTGGCAGCAGGTGAGCATAATGCTATTCATAGAACATTCCAACCTACTTAATTTGAAACGTTGAAATGAGATGCACCATCGCATGGCATGGAGCATTAGACCTCTATTACTTTGACGCGCAGAATCTTTGAAGTGTCATGCTTTTGCATGGAACAGTAGAATTCACATTCCTTGCAGGTGTGGAAGCAGAAAAGCGTAATGCTATGCTTAGAAGATTGCAGCTTACCTAATTCGAAATGCTGAATTGGGATGCCCCATCGCATTGCATGGAGCATTAGAACTCTATTATTTTGGGACTTCGATATGTAGACATCTAGAAACACTATTCCGTAGCAAGAACGTGTGGGCTTTACATTCTTTTGAAATGTTGAAGAGATATACATAACGCGTTACATTGAAATTAAATCTTATCATGAAACATAAAAATCATATGCGATATCGCTTTTTATGAAGATATAGAACTCCAGTGCTTCGGTACGTAGACTGCTAGAAACGAAATTCCTTAGCAAGAAAGTGCGGGCTTTACATTCATTTGAAATGTTGACGAGATATATATAACGCGATTCATTGAATATTACAACTTAGCATGAGATACATAAATGAAAAACGGTACCGCGTTTTAAGAATCATTAGAACATTATTGCTACGATATGTAAACATCTAGAAACGCTATTCCATAGCAAGGTAGCGAAGCATTTACATTCCTTTGTAGTGTAGACGAGATATGCATAGCGCGTTGCATTGATATAACATCTTATCATGAAACATACAAATGAAATGCGATATCGCGTTTTATGAAGTATTAGAGCTGTATTGCTTCGAAACATAGACATCTAGATACGCTATTCCGCAGCAGAGAAGTATGGGCTTTACATTCTTCTGAAGTGTAGACGAGATAGACATAACACGTAGCATTGAATATTACATCTTAGCATGAGACATAGAAAAACGATGCTATATCGCGTTTTGTGAAACACTAGACCTCTACTGCTTCGATACGTAGGCATCTGGAAACGCTATTTCCTAGCAAGGAATTGTCGCATTTACATTCATTTGAAGTGTAGATGAGGTATACATAACTCTTCGCAATGAATATTATATCTTATTATGAACCATACAAATGAGATGCGATATCGCGTTTTAAGAAGCATTAGAACTCTATTGCTTCGATACGTAGACATCTGGAAACGCTATTTCCTAGCGAGGAGGTGTGGTATTTACATTTTTTGGAAGTGCAGTCGAGGTATACATAACACTTCGCAATGAATATTATATGTTGTCATGAAGCATAGAAGCGAGATGCGATATCGCGTTTAAAGAAGCATTAGAACTCTATTGCTTCGATACGTAGACATCTGGAAACGCATATCCTAGCAAGGAAGAGTGGCGTTTACATTCTTTTGAAATGTTGACGAGATATGCGTAACGCGATGCATTGAATTACATCTTATTATGTAACATAGAAATGAGATGCATTATCGCGTTTTAAGAAGCATTGGAGCCCTACTGATTCGATACGTAGGGATCTAGAAACACTATTCCGTAGCAATGTAGTTGTTTGTCATGATAGGATGTAAATCAAAGCAACCCGTAACGTATATCTCGCCAATACTTCAAGAGAATGTTAATCACACACATACTTGCGACGGAATAGCGTTTCTCAGTGTCTAAGTATCGCAGCAATGGAGTTCTAATGCTTCATAATACGCGGTATCGCATTACACTTCTATTTCTCATGATAAGATGTAATATCAATGCAAGGCTTTATGAATATCTCGTCAGCATTTCAAATATATGAGAATCTCACGCCTCCTTGCTGCGGAATAGCGTTTCTAGATACCTACGTTTCGAAGCATAAGATTTCTGCAGCTTCATAAAACGCGATATCTCTTCTCATTTCTATGTCCATCGATAAGATATAATATCAATGCAACACATAATGTATATCTCGTCAACAGTTCAAAGGAATGTAGATCCTACACTTCCTTGCTGCGAAATAGCGTTTCTAGATGTCTACGTTTCGAAGCAATAGAGTCCTAGAGCTTCATAAAACGCGATATTGCATCTTGTTTCTATATTTTCATGCAAATGCCACACCTCCTTGCGATGGAATAGCGTTTCTAGATGTCTACGTATCGAAGCAATAGAGTTGTAACTTTTCATAAAAGGTGACATCGCACCACATTCCTATGTTTCATGATAAGATGCTATACCAATCCAAGGCGTAATGTATATCTCTTCAACACTTCAAAAGTATGTAAATCCCGCACATATTTGGAACGGAATAGCGTCCTTCGATGTCTACTGTGACGGGTCTTCCCGTTACAATCCGCAAGAAAGGGGTTATATAGAACCAATAATAAAGGGGTGTACAGGAGTTTAATCTGGAGGGTGTAAAAAATATCCGCTGGGTGCGACCGTCCGCGGATTCGCCAACGCCAAGTACAGAACAAAGATTTTCCTATCCAGCGAGTATTTCGAAGCTGCGAGGCTGGGACTCTTTGGGCGCCAGCTACTCAAGAAGTAGCAAAACTAGTAGACCACGCAACCCGGGGAAACCCGGTGCAAGATAACCCTCGAAATGTCGAAATACTCCTTCGCTCGACTACTTCTAGCCGAGTGCGCAAATTAGGGTCGCGGGATACTGAACTCGCAGCTTCCTTCTATATTGCCTCGACGCGGGATTACTAAATGTTATACGACACGTCGCGAATGATCGGGGATCACCACCCGTTATACGATACGAAATACAATACGCGATATCAGAAATGCGGCAGGAAAAAATGGGACGCTTTAGCGTATAAGGACTCACGCTCTCGTTTCCAACAATTCTGAATCTCGCTCTGCCCTTCTCTCTCTTTCTCTCTTTCTCTCCCCCAAATCGCTCCGTACAATCGTTTCCTAGGTTGCTCGCTAAGTCTTCGTTAAGTCTTCGCTAAGTCGTCGCTAAGTAGTCGCTAAGAAGTCGCTAAGAAGTAGAGGCTGTCTTCATGCTGGCTAGCTCGTTATATAGGTTTGCTGGGGGTCTTCGGATCCCTTTGGATCCTCCTTAGGGCTCCTTGGTGGGGTAGGGCTACATGCTTCGGTATTGTTCGGGGCATCGATCTGTGGATTTCGGCGATCTTCCCTGATCGCCCCCTCTGATGTGTCTAGAGGGGGTCCTCTGGATTATTTGAACTGCGACGCGTGTCGCGCGCTGCGCTTTCCACGGCTCACCTGCAGTTCCGTCGCGCACCTTGCATTTTCCACTTCATGGGCTCAGGGGAGGGGTGGAGGTTCTTCTCAAACCTGGAGTCCATCCTGTTCGTCTCCGTGGGCTATGGCAGCGGTCGTATAGTTGCAGGGCCTTGGATCGTATCCCTCGGGCTTCAGGGTCTCTCCTTGCACACTTCCCGACTCCTCCACCGTCGAGCCCGTCACGCTACCACGGTGCACAGCCCTTCTGCGAACCTGCAGTCTTCGTATCCGCCGGAAGGGGTGTCTCCTGGAACGCTTTTTCAATCAGCTCGTCAGTTTAATCCGTAGAACGGAGAGAGAGAAAAGAACGGAGAGGGGGCAGGGGAGAAAGGTTCTACCATCGCGTATTTCACGCTCCTCGCAAGTACAGCTATGGCGATTGTCCGTGTCGCGCTTCTCGCATGGGTAGTGATCTGCGAGCTAGTCCAACCGAAGCAGGGGGGTCGGTGAGCAAGCCTTGTGACGTCACCACGTCACACTACATATCGAAGCAATAGTGTTCTAATTCTTCATAAAACGCGATATCGCATCTCATTTCTATGTCTCATGATATGATGTAATATTCAGTGCAACCCGTTATGTATATCTCGTCTACACTTCAAAAGAATGAAAATGCCACACTTCCTTGCAAGGAAATGGGTTTCCAGATGTCTACGTATCGAAGCAATAGTGTTCTAACGCTTCTTAAAACGCCATATCACATCTCATTTCTATGCTTCATGATAAGATATAATATTCACTGCGTAGTGTTATGTATACCTCGTCTGCACTGCAAAAGAATGTAAATGACACACTTCCTTGCTAGGACATTGTGTCTTCAGATGTCTCCGTATCTAAGCAATAGTGTTCTAATGATTCTTAAAACGCGATATCGCATCTCATTTCTATGTTTCATTATAAGATACAATATTTATAGCGAAGTGTTATGTATACCTCGCCTACACTTCAAAAGAATGTAAATGCCAAACGTCCTTGCTAGGAACTAGCGTTCCAAGATGTCTACGTATCGAAACAATAGTGTTCTAATGCTTCCTAAAACGCCATATCGCATCACATTTCTATGCTTCATGACAAGATACAATATTCATTGCGAAGTGCTATGTATATCTCGTCTGCACTTCAAATGAATGTAAATGCCGCACTTGCATGCTAGGAAATAGCGTTTCCAGTTGTCTACGTATCGAAGAAATAGAGTTCTAATGCTTCTTAAAACGCGATATCGCATCTCATTTCTATGTTTCACGATAAGATATAATAATAATAGCGAATAGTTATGTATATCGCGTCTACACATCATATGAATGTAAATGCGATACTTTCTTGTGAGGAAAAAGTGTTTCCAGATGTCCACGTATCGAGCAATAGAGGTCTAATGCTTTAAACGCGACATCGCATCTCATATCTATGCTTCGTGATAAGATATAATATTCACTGCGAAGTGTTATGTATGCCTCGTCTATACGTCAAGATAATGTAAATACCATACTGCCTTGCTAGGAAATAGCATTACCAAATGTCTACGTATCGAAAAAATAGGGTTCTAATGCTTCCTGGAACGCGATATCACATCTCATTTCTGTGTTTCAGGATAAGATATAATATTCATTGTGAAGTGTTATGTCTACCTCGTCTACACTTCAAAAGAATGTAAATGCTACATTTCTTGGCTAGGAAATAGCGTTTCCAGATGTCTACGTATCGAGGCAGTAGAGTTGTAATGCTTCTTAAAACGCGATATCGCAGCTCTTTTCTATGTTTGATGGTAAGATGTAATATTCATTACGAAGTGTTAAGTATACCTTGTCTACACTTCAAAAGAATGTAAATGCCACACTTCCTTGCGACGGAATAGCGTTTCTAGATGTCTACGCATCGAAGCAATAGATTTCTAACTCTTTATAAAACGCGATATCGCATATCAGTTCTATGTCACATGATAAGATGTAATTTCAATGCAACGCGTTATGTATATCATCTCTACTCTTCAAATGAATGTAAATGCATCACTTCCTTGCTACGGAATATCGTTTCTATATCTGAAGATTTAGAAGCAATAGAGTTCCAATGCTTCGTAAAACGCGGCTGCGCATCTTACTTCTATATTTTATGATGAGATGTAATATTCATGGCATCGCGTTATGTTTATCAGCTTCTGCACATGATTTGAGTGTGAAACCTATACTTTCTTGCCCGGGGATGGCGTTTCTAGGTGTCCAGGTGCCGAAGCATTTAATTTGTCATACTTCATGCACCGCAATATTCCATTTCATATAAACAGTGCAAAGTAAGTTAGAAGGTTGTAAAGCTCTATGCATCGCATTATGCTTATCTGCTTCTGTGCTTTATAATGCTCTGGGATGTGAGAAGGTCCTCAACCATCCTTAACTCCCTAATGGGAAGTCAAAAGTCCAGCGGCCCTGCAGGTGGGCCATGGGAGCGCGGCGCGCGAGGCGCTACGCAATTTAAATTATCAGGAGGAACCCCTCAGGGACACCCAAGGGGGCGAGAAGAGGTAATCGCCGAAATCCTCTGATCGATGGACCCGAACAATACCGAAGCCTACAGCCCACTCCACCAAGGAGCCCCGAGGAGGATCCAGGAGACCCGAGGACCACCAGCGAATTCAAGGAACCTGAAGAAGAGAACGTGAGAGCTTATTCGCTAAAGCGTCCCAGTTCTTGTGTCGCATATTGTATATTGTATCGTATATCATGGAGGGAGTTATGATACCCGGTAATTCGCGGCGTGTTGCGTAGTTTCCCGTAGCCCTTGTTAGTTAAACCCACGTCGAGACCATAAATAAACATGCCGTGACTTCAGTATCTCGCGACCTGAGTGTGTGTATTTGGCTAGGCGTAGTCGACAGGAGGAGCATTTCGAAGTTTCAAGGGTTGTTCCGCCCCAGGGTTTCCTGGGTCGTGTAGTCTATCCCTTTGCTACTTTCTGAGCAGCTGGCGCCCAAGAAAAGTTGTACGTGAGCGGATACCTTGGAACGATAGATCGCTTTAGATTGAAGTACGTTTTACACCTTAAAGCATTTAGATAATTAACCCCTTCGAGCTTCCCTGACTTACTATATATAGGTTTCCGTCACAACTAATAGGAACCAATACTTTACATAGATATGTAGAACACACATAGTTTTAAACGTTAGAACTGAGAATTTGAGAACTTACTTTGAAACGTTAGTAGTGAGGAATTCCATCGGATTTCATAGAAATTCAGAACTTACTTGCTATAAAACATAGGCAGATAAGGGCCATCGCGTTGCTTAGAACTTTAGAACTTGCTTACTTCAACAAAGATTTCTATTGGCTTCGTCCGTTCTTTTAGAAGAGTTTTTGATAAACCACATGTAATCGTTTAAGTTTTAAAATGATTACTTAGTGTGGATTATTATTTAGTATCTCGCTCATAAATGAGTCTGCATAGGATTTAATCCATGAATTTTTAAGCCTGGATTTTATGCAGTTATTTGTTATTCACTTATTGCTCAAACGACAAAGATTCTGACCACTTCAAAATGGTTGACTTTCATCAATTTTCTTAAAAATTGAAATACTGCCCAACTGCTTGCATTAAAGACTATAATTAAAGCTTTCAAAACATTTTACCTCTTATAGATGGATTCTGGAATTGAAATTGAATGTTTGACTTTTCTAACTCCTGTTTAGACATCTTTCTATTGGAATGTTCAAGTATTTTTCATATTCGTAATTATTAAAAATGTTTTACTTGATTCTTTAATTTAATATTTAGAATTTTCTGCGAAATATTTTTTATCGTAATGAACTGTATAATTGCAATTATAATTCTTTATGAAATAATAATAACAGAAAGGTATGTATCCATTCTTGTAGTTTTGTAAAGAGTATTTAATCTTACTATCTAAAATGAATCATTGAGATCTGTTTACAATCTACTTATAAAATGAACGACACAAAGAACAGCCTAACCAAACGTATTCGAACCGATTTTTCAATACTAATCTTATCATGTTTAACTTATGCTGTAAACTATTGAAATGCCCTTCGAAAAGTGTTTATTCAGAGTGAAGTAAACGGTAAGTATTACGCCTTCCACCACTGTTTACAATACGTATGTTTCATTTACTATCAAAACCGTGAGTATTATCGCCTTTCTTTACTTTTTGTAACCTTCAATGCCTTCATGTTACAGATCGTTAAACTTGCTTTAAAATGCTCTATCGTATTACGGAAGAACGGACATACCAATTCATTTTAAAAAATGAAGGTAACCTTCATATGTCCAACATAACTCCACTTACAAAAAAACTATTTTCATCAACGGATGGGCCCTTTGTACTATGCAATTTTATATTAGCAAAAACTTCTATGAAACTTATAGTTTCGTGGATATCTGAGGTGCTAGTTATTACTGCCCCACCCTGTATATTGTTATGGATGTGTCCAACAAGGCAACGATGAACAGAGTTAAATTTAATATTATGATGTTTATTATTTTACTTATAGTACATTTCTTTTTCTGGAATTTTGCCAAAAAACAATGTTCACGATGTCGACAGATGAATATATTTGCCTTAGAATTACAAGAGCCAACAATTTCGAAAGTAGAATATTTCTTTACTTCGCTAACCGAATCATTGCAAACGTTAAGTAAAGTGCGTGCCTTTCAAAACAGTCAGATGCAAATTACGATACAACGTTTCCAAGAAATGGTACGTGCCACTGTTTTTTAATTTCCGTTTATTTAATCAAAGGAAATTTAATTGAAATATCCGCAAAATTTGAGGACAAACAGTTATTGTAATTTTACGCAACATATATGATGGTGATAAAGGATAAGTATACGGAACTGAAAATGGAAAGTAGTGAGCAGAAAAAGAGACTGATGGAGCTACAAAGTAGATTGATACATCCGTCAAATGATGATTCTAGGTTAATAAAATCTGTTAATCAAAGAACTATTGCAAAAATCAAGTATAATCAATATTACTTCTGCTCAAAGGCTATAATAGAATTGGACCGAAATGGGTACAAAACAGGCAATTATATCTATACGTTCTATTCTATGCAAAGGCAAATATTTCAAAGAGAAAAGATGTGTTACTTACAAATTACTTATGTTCCTAGATATCTCACTAATTCAGGCTTCTAGTCTTGCAGAACCAATCATTCATTTAACATGTAAAGGGGTCGAAGAATAGTAAAAGATTTTTATATTTATATATAGCCTCACTCGATACGTCGATTGGATCACGTAAAATATCGGACATTAACTGCATCTACATCTTCAGACATTAAATATATAATTGCAACAACATATTTAATAGCGTTTAAATAACATTTTTCTAATTGTTTATATCTATCTCTAATAAATATATATTAATCGAATAAGTTGCTTTACCAAAGAATAAAAGTATCTGAGGCTTACAAATCGGAGCATTACATAACAAACGTGCATCACATATATAATATTACATGTAAGAAAAGATGAAGACCAAAAAGATCGTACATAAGTTGAATCCACAATGCGGTCATAGAGATACAGAAACGGCAAAAATTCCAACAATAATTTTAAAAGTTCAAAAAGGGGGGAGTGAAAATCCATCTCCTTGACGATGATAAGGAACAAGTCTGCCTCATGCACTACAATATCCCAAACAGCCAGCGATTGGCACGCCAATGACAACGGATGGAACGAATTCCGTGACAGAACTGTGCTAACAAAGTGCTCCTACTCAGCTTTCGAAATGGCATACTGTTAGTGCTGGGGCGGCATTCGTATCACGGCACTAGTAAAGCACCGAGATAGCACACGGGCTACACGGCCGTGACAATGACACTATCACCTCACCATAGCTACACGCGTGGTTGTGGCGTAGGCTGACATTTACTAATGGGGAAGCTGTTTCCATAAAAATTATAAGCAAATATGAAAAATGACTAAACTGCGCAATTTATTTATTTTGATTCCAAAATAGATACACCGGCACAAAACAAAGATATAAGAACTCGATTTTATTATTTTCTATAAACTAGCTCGATAGGGCGATTTTTTCCATAAAGTCGATAATTACTTTGTCATAAAAATATATACACTTATTTTATATATATTTTCTTCAATTTATTGTTACAAATTCATGCAATTGAGGGTTACATTAAATACGATGAGAGCATGTTATTTCAAAAATTACACAAGGCGAAGTTAGGGACGCAACAGCATGAATTTTTATTTTATAAGTAATATTTTTTTTATAAATAATATTTATAGTCTATGATGGATTGAAAGAAATATATACGACTCGCTCAATAACTATAAATATAGGAAAACGACCATCAAAATGTCTATCAATACTCATATGCTGAACATCTACTGACATCTAACGGTTCTAATTTGTATGAAAGCACAGGTTCCCCATTGCCAAATGTGATCCTGCGTCATTGCTGAGGAGATTCATGAATGGAGCGATGATACGCGTGTCACCATGGTGCTGGTGCTGCGCGATTCGCTTGTCTAGAATGTGCTGGTAACACGTTCTGGCATTTTAGTTAACGAATCCGGTCACAGATGACTACGAATCACTTGACACTCCTCGGAAGTGGCAATATAGTGCCGGCACGGTGTCGCTACCATCTTGCCGTTTGTTATCTGGGATGCTTTTTAGTGCATTATTCGGAATTGAATTTGAACACATAGCTACTTAATCGCGAATTTGTATGTACATAATTATGCATGACTGCATAAAAAGGATATCATGTACTTTTATAATCAATGCGATATAAGAATATAAAACGAAGAACTATCCACTCCCATCAGGAGTAAAAACAATGTTTGGTACGCAAAGTTCATTGCAAAATATAATCAAGCAGTTAATATATCAAATCACAGCACACAATAAATCACTGAATGTATAATGATATGAATAGTAAGAAAAACATATTTACCTGTTAGATGTTTATAAATTCAAATTTAAAAGTCCAAGTCACATTTAATATATTATTGTTTAACAAGGTGATTTAATGTTGTTTCAAATAGGCGTGCAGAACTAGCTCGTACTTCTATCAATGTAACTTCATTCGAAAAATACAAAGGATAAGAGGAAATATTCTCCAATGTGTCACATATACAAATCAACGGATGCAAGGGAGAACACTCGATCTCAGGGTAGCGAGATCGGGGCGCCATCATGACGTAATCGTATAACGCCGGTTCCGGGATGGTGCAGAGAGGAAATGTGGAGGATAGAGAGGGTAAAATAACAACAACGTAACTAAAGAGAAAGAAAAAGAAAATCTGTGAAAGCATTGCATTTATTAAGAGGAAAACCTACAAATATCGAACAACAGATTATATACCATACCGTCCGGGCAAGGTACAACGAAATAGACGATATCGTGAGACAAAATAAGAAAATCGAGAAACTGAAGAAGAAAATAATACTTTAGACTGGACGAATCAATGTCACTGATTCCGGCAAGCTTAATGGAAAACGCATAACGATGAATCGGTTAGAGTATAAGATAGATGTTTGTCGCGGTTTGAGTGGCTCTGGGAATCCTTTGCCCGCATCAGGGCAGGCAGTAGGATGGTGGAGGGCCTGCCCTCCTGTTGCTTGGATCTATAGAATTCACATTGTTTTGTAGAGTAGAACCAGATAATTACAATGCATTTCATAGAAGATTACAGCTTACTTAATTCGAAACGTTGAAATGAGATGAGTCATGGCATTGTATGATGCATTAGTACTCTATTGTCTCGACATGTAGACACTACGAAGGGCAATCCTGTTGCATGGAGCTGTAGAATTTATATTCTTATGAAGTTTTAAAGCAGATAAGCATAGAGCTATTCATAAGAGATTACAGCATTCTTACTTTGAAACGATGAAACGGGATGCGCCAGCGCATTGCATGGAGAATTCTAGCTCGATTGCTTTAACAGACAGACACTACGAAGCGCCATGCCGTTACATGCAATTATATAGTTCACATTCTATTGAAGACCTCTAACAGATAAGCGTAAAGTTATGGATATATGATTACAGATTCTTTGCTTTAAAACGTTGAAATGAGATGCGACATCGCGCTGCATGAAGTATTAGAAATGTCTTGCTCGGACACGTAGAGATCTGGAAACGATATTCTGTTGCAAGTAAGTATAGGATTCACATCCTTCTAAGGTCTAGATGCAGACAAATGCAACATATTGCACAGAACATTGCAATTTACCATGAATCATTTAAATGACTTGCAACATCGTGTTGAATGAAGCATTAGAAATTTATTGCTTCGATACGTAGACATCTGGAAGCGCTACTTCCTAGCAAGGATGTGTCGCATTTACATTCCTTTGAAGTGTGGACGAGGTATACATAACACTTCGCAATAAATATTGTATCTTATCATGCAACATGGAAATGAGATGCGATATCGCGTTTTAAGAGGTATTAGAACTTTATTGCTTCGATAAGTAGACATCTGGAAACGCATTTCCTAGCATGAACGTGCGATACTTACATTCCTTTGATGTGCAAACGAGGTATATATAACACTCCGCAATGAATATTATATCTCAGCATGAAACATAGAAATGAGATGCGATATCTCGTTTTAAGAAGCATTAGAACTCTATTGCTTCGGAACGTAGACATCTACAATCGCTATTTTCTAGCATGGAAGTGACGCATTTACATTCTTGTAAAGTGTATACGAAGTGTACATGACACTTCGCAATGAATATTATATCTCATCATGAAACATAGAAATGAGATGCGATATCGCGATTTAAGAATCATTAGAGCTCTATTGCTTCGATACGTAGACATCTGCAAACGCTACTTTCTTGCAAGGAAGTGTCGCATTTACATTCATTTGAAGTGAATACGAGGTTTACATGACACTTCGCAATGAATATTACATCTTATCATGAGACATAGAAATGAGATGCGATATCGCGTTTTAAGAAGCATTAGAACTCTATTGCTACGATACGTAGAGATCTGCAAACGCTATTTCCTAACAAGGAAGTGTCGCATTTACATTCACTTGAAGTGTATGCGAGGTATAAGTGACACTTGGCAATGAATATTATATCTTATCATGAGACATAGAAATGAGATGCGATATCGCGTTTTAACAAGCATTAGAACTCTACTGCTGCGGTACGTAGACATCTCCAAACGCTATTTCCTAGCATGGAAGTGTCGCATTTACATTTTTTTGCAGTGAATACGAGGAATACATAACACTCCACAATGAATATTATATCTTATCATGAAACATAGGAGTGAGATGCGATATCGCGTTTTAAGAAGCATTAGAACTCCTTTGCTTCGATACGTAGACACCTAGAAACGCTATTCCGTAGCAAGAAAGTGTCGCATTTACAATCCTTTAATGTGCTGACGAGATATACATAACGCGTCACATTGATAATCCACCTTATCGTGAATCATAGAAATGTGATGTAATATCGTGATTGATAAAGAATTAGAGCAGTATTGCATCGACACGCAGACATCTAGAAACGCTATTCCGTAGCAAGGATGTGTGGCATTTATATTCTGTTGATGTGTAGACTAGATATACATAACGCGTTGCATTGAATATTACATCTAATTATGAAGCATGGGAACGAGATGCGGTATAGCGTCTTATGAAGAATTAGAATTCCTTTGCTTCGATGCCTAGACATCTAGAAACGCTATTCCGTCGCAAGGAAGTGTGAGATATATATACATTTGTAATATTGAAGAGATATACATAACACGTTGCATTGCTATTACATCTTATCATGATACATAGATATGAGATGCGATATCGTGTTTTATGTCGTATTAGAACATTACTGCTTCGATATGCAGCCATCGAGAATCGCTATTCCGTATCAAGGATGAGTGGCATTTACATTCTTTGGAAGTGTAGACGAGGTATACATAACACTTCGCAATGAATATTATATCTTATCTTGAAACATAGGAATGAGATGCGATATCGCGTTTTAAGAAGCATTAGAACTCCTTTGCTTCGATACGTAGACATCTGGAAACGCATTTCCTGGCAAGGAAGTGTGGCATTTACATTCTTTTGAAGTGTAGACGAGGTATACATAACACTTCGCAATGAATATTATATCTTATCATGAAGCATAGAAATGAGATGCGATGTCGCGTTTTAAGAAGCATTAGAACTCCTTTGCTTCGATACGTAGACATCTAGAAACGCATTTCCTGGCAAGGATGTGTGACATTTACATTCTTTTGAAGTGCAGACGAGGTATACGTAATACTTCGCAATGAGTATTATATCTTATCATGAAACATGGAAACGAGATGCGATATCGCGTTTCAAGATACATTAGAACTGTATTGCTTCGATACGTAGTCATGTGGAAACACTATTTCCTAGCAAGGTAGTGTGGCATTTATATTCTTTTGAAATGTTGACGAGATATGCATAATGCGATGCATTGAATTACATCTTATTATGTAACATAGAAGTGAGATGCATTATCGCGTTTTAAGAAGCATTGGAGCCCTACTGATTCAATATGTAGGGATCTAGAAACACTATTCCGTAGCAATGTAGTTGTTTGTCATGGTAGGATGTAAATCAAAGCAACCCGTAACGTATATCTCGTCAATACTTCAAGAAAATGTTAATCACACAAATACTTGCGACGGAGTAGCGTTTCTTCATGTCTAAGTATCGCAGCGATGGAGTTGTAATGCTTCATAAAACGCGTTATAGCATCTCATTTGTATGCTTCATGATTAGATGAAATGTCCGATGCAGTGCATTATTTATATCTTGTCGTTACTTTAAACGAATGTAAATGCCACACTTCCTTGCAACGGAATAGCGTTTCTAGGTTTCTTCGTATCGAAGCAATAGAGTTCGAATACTTCTTACAACGCGATATTGCATCTGATTTCTATTCCTCATGATAAGACGTAATATTCAGTGCCACTCCATGTATATCTCGTCTACACCTCAAAAGAATGTGAATGACATACTTCCTTGCTGCGGAATTGCGTTTTTAGATATCTGCGAATCGAAGCAAAAGAGTTCTAATTCTTCATAATACGCGGTATCGCATTACACTTCTATTTCTCATGATAAGATGTAATATCAATGCAACGCTTTATGAATATCTCGTCAGCATTTCAAATAAATGAGAATCTCACGCTTCCTTGCTGCGGAATAGCGTTTCTAGATACCAACGTTTCGAAGCATAAGATTTCTGCAGCTTCATAAAACGTTGTATCGCTTCTCATTTCTATGTCCAACGATAAGATATAATATCAATGCAACACATAATGTATATCTCGTCAACACTTCAAAGGAATGTAGATCTTACACTTCCTTGCTGCGGAATAGCGTTTCTAGATGTCTACGTTTCGAAGCAATAGAGTTCTAATGCTTCTTGAAACGGGATACCGCATTTCATTTCTATGTTTCATGGTAAGATATAATACTCAATCCGAAGTGTAATGAATACCTCGTCCACACTTCAAAAAAATGTAAATGCCAGTCATCCTTGCTAGGAAATAGCGTTTCCAGTTGTCTACGTATCGAAGCAATTGAGTTCAAATGCTTCCTTAAACACGATAACGCATCTCAAATCAATGTTTCATGACAAGATATAATATTCATTGCGAAGTGTTATTTATACCTCATCTACACTTCAAAAGAATGTGGATGCCACTCTTCCTTGATAGGAAATGCGTTTCCAGATGTCTACGTATCGAAGCAATAGAGTTCTAATGCTTCCTAAAACGCGATATAGCATCTCATTTCTATGTTTCATGATTAGATATAATATTCATTGCGAAGTGTCATGTATACATCGTATTCACTTCAAAGGAATGAAAATGCGACACTTGCTTTCTAGGAAATAGCGTTTCGAAATGTCTACGTATCGAAGCAGTAGAGTTCTAATGCTTCTTAAAACGAGATATCGCATCTCATTTCTATGTTTCATGATAAGATATATATTATTCATTGCGGAATGTCATGCATACATCGCATAAACTTCAAGTGAAAGTAAATGCGACATTTCCATACTAGGAAATAGCGTTTGCAGATGTCTACGTATCAAAGCAATATAGTCCTAATGCTTTTTAAAACGGGACACAGCATCTCATTTCTATGTTTCATGATAAGATATCATATTAATTGCGAAGTGTCATGTAGACCTCGTATTGACTTCAACAGAATGTAAATGCGACACATCCTTGCTAGGAAATACCGTTTGCAGAAGTCTACGTATCGAAGCAATAGGATTCTACTCCTTATTAAAACGGGATATCGCATCCCATTTCTATGTTTCGTGATAAGATATAATATTCATTGTTTAGTGCTATGTATACCTCGTATTCACTTCAAAAGAATGTCAATGCGACACTTGCTTTCTAGGAAATAGCGTTTGCAGATGTCTTCATATCGTAGCAATAGAGTTCTAATGGTTCATAAAACGTGATATCGCATCACATTCCTATGCTTCATGATTAGATATAATATTCATTGCGAAGTGTCATGTATACCTCGTCTACATTTCAAATGAGTGTAAATGCGACTCTTCCCTTCTAGGAAACAGCGTTTCAGATGTCTACGTATCGTAGCAATAGAGTTATAATGCTTCCCAAAACGCGATATCGCATCTCATTTCTAGGTATCACGATACGTTATAATATTCATTGCGAAGTGTCATGTATACCTCGCATATACTTCAAATGAATGTAAATGCGACAAGCCCTTGCTAGGAAATAGGGTTTGCAGATGTCTTCGTATCGGAGCAATAGAGTTCAAAACCTTCTTAAAACGGGATATCGAATCTCATTTCTATGATTCTTGATAAGATTTAACATTCACTGCGAAGTATCATGTATACCTCGTATACACTTCAAAGGAATGTAAATGCGACACTTCCTTCCTAGGAAATAACGTTTGCAGATGTCTACGTATCGCAGTAATATAGTTCCAATGCTTCTCAAATCGCATTATCCCATCTCATTTCTATGTTTCATGATAAGATATAACATTGATTACGAAGTTTCATGTATACCTCCCATACACTTCATATGAATGTAAATGCGACATTTCGTTGCTAGGAAATAACGTTTGCAGATGTCTACGTATCGAAGCAATAGAGTTCTAATGCTTCTTAAAACATGATATCGCATCTCACTTCTACGTTTCACGATAAGGTATTACATTCATTGCGAAGTGTCATGTATACCTCGCATTCACATCAAAGGAATGTAAATGCGACAGTTCCTTGCTAGGAAGTAGCGTTTGCAGATGTCTACGTATCGAAGCAATAGAGTTCTAATACTTCTTAAAACGAGATATCGCATCTCATTTCTATGTTTCATGATAAGATATAACATTCATTGCGGAGTGTCATGTATACATCGCATAAACTTCAAGTGAAAGTAAATGCGACATTTCCATGCTAGGAAATAGCGTTTGCAGATGTCTACGTATCGCAGTAATATAGTTCCAATGCTTCTTAAAACGCATTATCGCATCTCATTTCTATGTTTCATGGCAAGATATAATATTCATTGCGAAGTGTTCTGTATACCTCGTCGAGTTGATACTATAACGATACTATAACGAGGAGTTGCATACTTTCGTACAAAAATAAAGTGCTCTCGTGTATGGTCCTCATGATCCGCGGCACGGCAAAAAATTATAAACAGTAACGTGCTCTCGCGTGTGGTCTTCGTGACCCGCGGCACGGAAAAATACCAAACAATAACGTGCTCTCGCGTGTGGTCTTCGTGACCCGCGGCACGGAAAGATGAAGAAAAAAGAATGTGCTCGAAGGTGCCGCATCCACTGCACTGCCACACGAACAGAAACATTACATCCACAGCCCGTAGTATGCAACTCCGCCTCGTGTCGGAGAGATCGAGGCGTCCGATCCTTTGGAGATTGTACGTAAACCGGAACTATATTCGTTCCAAAATAAAAATTATAAGAGTCCAGATATATGGATGAAACAAACGCAAAGCGTATGCAGCCAAGAATAATCTTCCTTCGGTCGAGATCCGTTATGTTCAGAGAGGAATAACATCGCAGCAGCCTCGTTGTCGAGAGTCTGAAACCCGCCGTTGCGAGATCGAACTTTACTTGCTCGCTTCGCGTTGTCGCGAAAAATATAGACCGCTGGAGGCTGTTGTTGGGCGAACGGTGGAGCGTCCTAACGAATGTACGAATTCTTTTTTCGTTTACCTGAGCCTTGTTGGAATCGACACGACTGGGTGGTATTGGAATTTTGAAGAGACCGTCGTCGTCGTTCGTTCGTTCGGAGGGGACGATTCGTCGCTCGCGCCCAAGCCTCGTTGTCGAGAGTCTGAGAAAAACCCGCCTTTGCGAGATCGAATAATTTTATACTCGCTTCGTGTTGCCGGGGAAAACTCTTATAGACTGCCTCGAGACTGTGCGCGAAGACGACGAGTATCCCATCGATAATAACATTGTTATGTTCACCCGAAGGAGAGCGTCTTGTCGATCTCGAAAGCAATACGCCGCTGGGTGTTTGGTTTCTTTTCTTCTCAGTTCGACGCGCACGTTCGTTCTGGAGGGGACGATTCCGCGTTGCCCGTTGTCCTCGTTGTAGAGAGTCTGTAGTCCCGCCGTTGTGAGCTCGAACAGTTTATGTTCGCTTCGCGTTGCCGGGAGGAAAAAGACCGCCTCGAGGCTGCTGGTACGCAGAGGAGTTCTAACGAATTTTTGACAGATTTTTTTCTCTTCATACCTGGGCGTGCGTGTGCATTTTTCGTAACTTTGAAGGGGACCTTACGCGACAACCAGCGGCGTATGCGTTTCATCCGTAGGATCGATATATCGTGTTGCCTCAAACTCCGTCGAGCGGTGAAAGCCGCCACGGTTCGGCGACGCCCGCGTCTCTTTCATCGGAGACGTTTGGGTATCGACTTGTTCGAACGTTAGTACCAAGAGACTTAAAGATCAATAAAATATACATATACGATTACCCTGAACGGTGGATCACTTGGCTCGTGGGTCGATGAAGAACGCAGCTAATTGCGCGTCAACGTGTGAACTGTAGGACACATGAACATCGACATTTCGAACGCACATTGCGGTCCACGGATACAATTTCTGGACCACGCCTAGCTGAGGGTCGTTCGCGTAATCAGAATACTGCTTGCGTTGCGTTTCGTCGAATCTTTTTTCCCTACGGTGCTCGAATCTGCCCGCTGTCGTTCATTCTCGAATTAAATTACGAACGTTTCTGAGTTCGGGCGGCACCGAGAAAGGGAGGAAGAGGAGCGATACGCGACGTACGAGTGATCGTTGGACGTTCGTCCAAGTCGTCTGTGGCCGTGCCAAGGCAACCTGCGATTGGCAACGTGTATGCGCGTGCGGGGTGCGTAAACGTATTCACGGAACTCAATGGTGTGTCGATCACGAACTCGCGTGAGTTCCTCGTGGCGTCGTGAGTCGTCCGTTAAATGGACGACCGCCCACGGGAACCGCTTCGTGTTTCAATCGCCGATTTTGTTCCGCGTTCCGAATTCGCACACCCACCACACGCATCGCCTTCGCCTGCCTTTAGCGCACGATACGAACATGCCGCGCGCTCGACGTCATTTAAAATGAATTGTTTTTTTCACGCCGCAAGACCGAGGGAGAATTCTCGGTCGAGAGAGAAGAAATATACAAGAGAGAGAGAGAGAGAGAGAGAGAGAGAGAGAGAGAGAGAGAGAGAGAGAGAGAGAGAGAGAGAGAGCGACATCGTCGTAACGCGAGGGACGATGATGCGCATCCGATCGTTCGAAGTTCTCCTCGTACAGCCCCAGGGTGTTCGATCAGAATAATCCGTTCTCTCCGTTCTCACTGCGCGTGTATACCATGTTTCCGCGAGGGAAGAAAAGATCTCTCGCGCGGACAGTCACTCGAACATAGGCCGTCGTTGCGCCCGTGTAGCGTCGCAACGTTTCTGGCCTGTGACGCGTGTCCGCGCTTCGGAGATCTCCGGAAGCGAAACTCCAATCGGTAACACGCGCGACAAAGGAGAGAGTTTTCAGAGCAGATACGAGAAGATTGGCTCCCCTTTGGCGAGGCTCGAGTTTTTCTTCTACGAGGTGCCGCCTCGGTGCCGCAAGGTACTACTGCCCTACTTCGTGATCATCGAGTGCGTTGGTCACCCCATGTCTTCGTTGCCGAGACAGGACCGCGCGACCAAAAGCCGGTCATCCAGTCCCCGGAAGCGCAGCTTGTGCTACGATCGCATCGTACGCTTTTCCACGCGTGCGTTCCCTTTTATTTCCCGTTCAGGCAGCAGAGAGATTCGTGCGGGCGCTCCAACTTGGTCTGTCCTTCGTTCTGAAGGATCAGGGTAATAAAATCGGGGGAAAAGGAGTCGCTCCGTTTCGATCTCTGCGTGTTACGCGCGCAAGGTTGGGAACCGCTGGAGAGTATAAACAGTTGTTGATCGTTCGCAGGTACGACGATAAAGAGGACGGATGTTGAAGAAACGCCGGTAGCTTGGTCGTCTAGCGAGAGTCTCGTATTTTTTCTTTTATATTTTTTACGAATCTTATATAAAAGAAATACCGACACACGAAAGACATTGGCGAGGTGCATAAAACGCTTCGACGAGAACAACAACGAAGAGAGGTGCGTGTAGTTTTTTCTTGCCGTTTTCTCGAGCGGTAAATCAAAGGATCACTCTGTCGGAGATGGACGAAAGTTCTTTTCGTCGTCTGCCTTCCCCGTTCGCCGATGCTCTCTCCTCGTCTTGTATATATTATACATACGAATCTCTTTTTACCTTCTCTCCGTAAGCGAACTCGATGTCACGAATGAATTTCGTGCGTCACGTAGAGACGACCTCGGATTAGGTGAGATTACCCGCTGAATTTAAGCATATTACTAAGCGGAGGAAAAGAAACTAACCAGAATTTCCTTAGTAGCTGCGAGCGAACAGGAATGAGCCCAGCACTGAATCCCGCGGTTCCGCCGCTGGGAAATGTAGTGTTCGGGAGGATCCGTTTATCCCGAGACAACGAACCGCGTCCAAGTCCATCTTGAATGGGGCCATTTACCCACAGGGGGGTAAGGGCCAGGCTCGTAGCGACCGGTACGCGTTTCGGGAGGATTTCTCCTTAGAGTCGGGTTGCTTGAGAGTGCAGTCCTAAGTGGGTGCTAAATTCCATCTAAGGCTAAATACGACCACGAGACCGATAGCGAACAAGTACCGTGAGGGAAAGTTGAAAAGAACTTTGAAGAGAGAGTTCAAGAGTACGTGAAACCGTTCAGGGGTAAACCTGAGAAACCCAAAAGATCGAATGGAGAGATTCATCGACGACGATACTGGTTCCCGATGGCGCGCGATGCCCCGGTGGTACCCTCGCGGTTCCACAGCGAGCGGCACGCCGTCGTCGGCGAACGTTCCGGTGATGTAGTCGTACACTTCTCCCCTAGTAGAACGTCGCGACCCGTTGCGCGTCGGTCTACAGACCGAGTGGGCGCCTGTGGCGTCGCAATCTTGCGCACGCGACAGACCCTCGGTCGCCCGGCCGGCTGCGCGACAGTACTCGTACGGTATCGGGCCGCAACCAATCCATTCTCGAATGTATGTGCGTCTAGCCCGACGCAAGCTCGGTCAGACTACCCGGTGGTACGGACTTTGCGCCGGCGCCGGGCCTGGCCAGCTGTTAGCAGGCGGTGTCCTCGGAATGGCCAAGCTTCGAATTACCGGTCGGCGACGCTACTGCTTTGGGTACTCTCAGGAACCGTCTTGAAACACGGACCAAGGAGTCTAACATGTGCGCGAACCATTGGGATTATTAAAACCTAAAGGCGAAATGAAAGTGAAAGTCGGCCTTTACGTCGACCAAGGGAGGACGAGCCGCGTACCCATGCGGCCTCGCACTTCCGGGGCGTCTCGTTCTCATCGCGAGAAGGGGCGCACCTAGAGTGGACCCGGAACTGGGTATAGGGGTGAAAGACTAATCGAACCATCTAGTAGCTGGTTCCCTCTGAAGTTTCCCTCAGGATAGCTGGCACTCAAAGAGACATACTTGAACATATGTGCGATGAGTCTCATCTGGTAAAATGAATGACTAGAGCCCTTGGGGTCGAAACGACCTCAACCTATTCTCAAACTTCAAATGGGTGAGACCTCTGGCTTGCTTGAACGAACTTGAATTATGAAGCCATGAGATCTCGGATCAGAGTGTCAAGTGGGCCAATTTTGATAAGCAGAACTGGCGCTGTGGGATGAACCAAACGCAGAATTAAGGCGCCAAAGTCGACGCTTATGGGATACCATGAAAGGTGTTGGTTGCTTAAGACAGCAGGACGGTGGCCATGGAAGTTGGAATCCTTTAAGGAGTGTGTAACAACTCACCTGCCGAAACAACTAGCCCTGAAAATGGATGGCGCTGAAGCGTCGCGCCTATACTCCGCCGTCAGTGGCAAGTGGGAAGGCACGCGAAAGCATTTCGGTCCTTCATAAAGCTCTGATGAGTAGGAGGGTCGCGGCGGTGTGCGCAGAAGGGTCTGGGCGTCAGCTTGCCTGGAGTCGCCGTCGGTGCAGATCTTGGTGGTAGTAGCAAATACTCCAGCGTGGACCTGGAGGACTGATGTGGAGAAGGGTTTCGTGTGAACAGCCGTTGCACACGAGTCAGTCGATCCTAAGCCCTAAGAGAAATCTTACGTAAATGTGGTGTACTAAAAGCAACAATCTTGAAGGAACAATACACAAAAATAAAGTGCGCGAAAGACACACACCCATTGGGCGAAAGGGAATCCGGTTCCTATTCCGTAACCCGGCAGCGGAACCGTATACCAATCCGGGCCCTCATAAGAGTGTTCGTCGGGGTAACCCAAAATGACCTGGAGACGCCGTCGGGAGGTGCGGGGAGAGTTTTGTTTTCTGTATAAGCGTGCGAGTTCCCTGGAAACCTCTAGTAGGTAGATAGGGTTTGGAACGCGAAGAGCACCGCAGTTGCGGCGATGTTCGCATCTTCCCCTCGGACCTTGAAAATCCAGGAGAGGGCCACGTGGAGGTGTCGCGCCGGTTCGTACTCATATCCGCAGCAGGTCTCCAAGGTAAAGAGCCTCTAGTCGATAGATTAATGTAGGTAAGGGAAGTCGGCAAATTGAATCCGTAACTTCGGAATAAGGACTGGCTTTGAGGAGCGGGGCGTGTCGGGCTTGGTCGGGAAGTGGGTTTGGCTGACGTGCCGGGCCTGGGCGAGCTGAACGGGCCGCTGCTTCGTGCATGCGTAACCCGGAATCTGAGCTCGGTCCCGTGCCTTGGCCTCCCACGGATCTTCTTTGCTGCGAGGCTTCAGCGGCCGTTCGCCGTAGTTATCGTCCTCTTCGGCCGCCATTCAACGCTCAGCTCAGAACTGGCACGGACTAGGGGAATCCGACTGTTTAATTAAAACAAAGCATTGCGATGGCCCCCAAGGGTGTTTGCGCAATGTGATTTCTGCCCAGTGCTCTGAATGTCAACGTGAAGAAATTCAAAAAAGCGCGGGTAAACGGCAGGAGTAACTATGACTCTCTTAAGGATGCCCGCGGCTTCATCGGCGCCTTCCCTCCGGCTCAGCCGCCCGATTCTTAGGAATCGGACGTTGCCCGCCTCCCACCTCGTGGAGGCGCCTTACATCGAGTGGCGCCGATGGATCCGCATACATTCTTTCGAGAGTTATAGTTACAGGGGTAGGATGCGTCTCAAATAGCCTCTCCTACCCAAGTCGTACGTCGTACCTCCTATAGGTTCTCGCCGGTAACATGGTTCCCCCTCCCTGGAGGGGTGCCATGGAGAAACGGCGTGCGGCGTTAGCGGCTCTTGGGGGTTGCCAATCCTCTCGAGTCCTATTTGTGTTGGCCCAAGGACTAAAACCAAGCCTCGGATGAACAAATCAAACGGTGAGCGCTCTGGCTCTGCCGTTCCAACACACAGTAGCTCTGGGAACGAAGAAATCTCATCCCACGCTTTATCTCAGCCCTCCGGAGTATCATGTCGCTTTCCGGGATGCCCGAGAACATTTGGAAAAGCTATTGGGAGGTCCCTACATGAGAAGAAGGCCCATCCCAACTGGTATGACCAGTTGTGCAAGAAAGAGCCAGTGAAGGCTCGGTGGAATGAACAAGAGCATACGCTTCTGGCGCGTAAGGAAGCAGAGCTGTCTGTCCAGGGTGTACGCAATATTAATCAAGCGTTAGCTAAGGTGTTCACCGATCGATCGTATGACTCTATCAAGTCGCATAGGAAACAAGAGCAGTACAAAAAGTTAGTGCAAAAATTTGTTCTTGAGATGGAATCATCAACATCTGTTATTCCGGAACTGCCTATGGAGGACCGATCGGATTGTACCAACTATGATCAGGAGATCATAAATCACCTCAATCTCCTAGACATTCCATCTACGCAGGATTTCAGATCCGCTACGCTAGTGGATATATACGACTCCCTTGGGGGCAACGAAGCAGGAGATCTTCAAGTGCTTAACGCTCTATCTGCTTGACACGTTTCCGGCGCGGAAACTGAAACAGAAGCCTGACATCGAAACACCTGTCAACACGAGCTTGTCACGTAGGAAGATGCGAAGAGCGGAATATGCACGTATACAGGACCTGAAATATATCCTGAATAACAGGACGCGAAACCCCGCCCGATGTGTGCACTCCCTTCTGAAAGAGCATCGTCTGGAGCAGTCACCTCAGAAGGAAGTTATGGTCCCATTTTGGGAAAAGCTTCTGACCGAAACGTCGGATTCTTACCCCGATGGTGCGCAGGAGCGACAAGTGGAGAGCGATCTATGGGCCCCAGTAACAGAGAAAGAAATAAGATCTTCCTTTCCTAGAGTGACTACTGCGGCTGGTCCTGATGGTATTACGGCAAGGCTTCTTCGAAAGATACCCGTTTGGGTGATCGAAAGGATATTAAACATCATGATGTGGTGCAGGAGACTCCCAAAACACCTCACGGAGTCTACTACCACATTTATCCCGAAGAAGTCGGACCCTGATAGCCCCGCCGATTTTCGACCAATAACAATTTCGTCTGTTCTCGTCCGTATTTTACACAAAATACTGGCGAAAAGGATGGCGGCCAAGATACCACTTGTTCAGCGGCAGAGGTTCTTCCGTGAATCAGATGGGTGCTCAGAAAATATATTCCTCCTCGATGTGGCGCTTAGATATCATCATCAGCGCAATAAGCCCTTATATCTGGCATCGATTGATGTGGCCAAAGCCTTTGATTCGGTATCACATCAAACCATCAGACATACATTACAGCTGTATGGAGCATCGGCACCGCTGATTGACTGCATTAAGGACGTCTATGACACCAACGTTACTCGGTTGGTATGTGGAACGTGGACATCGCATCTGATCCACCCACAACGAGATGTAAAGCAAGGTGATCCGCTATCGCCCTTCCTATTCAATCTTGTAATGGATCGATTATGGAAGAAGCTTCCGCCTGAAGTAGGCATTGAAATAGGCGACATGAAGATCAATGAAGCAGCTTTTGCGGATGACCTTTTGCTATTTGCATCCACCAAGTCTGGAATGCAATTGGCTCTGGACACCACCTCAGAGTTCCTCCAAAGTTGTGGAATGTCCATTAACGCGGCCAAATCGTTAACGGTTGTCCTTACGTCGGTTCCACACGAAAAGAAAACGATAGTGGAAGCAAGTCTCTCTTTCTCATGTGGTGGAAGGAAGCTTCCTACGCTCAAACGGACGGACCAATGGAAATACCTTGGTGTTCCATTCACTCCTGATGGGCGAGTGGCAGTGAATCCCAGTCCACAGTTAGCTGTCACGATGAAGACATTAACATCTGCTCCACTTAAGCCACAACAACGGCTCTTTGCGTTAAGAACTGTGGTACTACCCGGGCTGCAACACGTATTGGCGTTAGGTGCTATGAGAATAGGGGTGCTAAATAAGATCGATAAGATGGTAAGGCAAGCTGCAAGGAACTGTTTGCGTCTCCCATCCGATACGAATATAGCCTATTTTCACGCGAATGTTGGCGATGGTGGCCTCGGATTACCGTCCATGAGGTGGGAAATGCCTAAACAGCGCCTGGCCCGACTCACCGCACTACCACTATCAGACGATGCCAGGCAAACAGCTTCTGGACGCTTCCTCGAAAATGAGATTGCCGTAGCAGAGAGGCGTCTTACGGTGGATGGAGCTCTACTCAGAACATCAGAGTCACTCAGGAAGCGATGGGCGAACAAGCTCTATGCGACGGTAGATGGTAGTCCTTTGAAAGAGTCATGCAAAACCCCACAACAACACCGGTGGGTCTTTGAAGGAAATAGGTTTTTAACGGGTAAAGATTTTATTAATCTTTGCCGTCTCAAGATAAATGCATTACCAACTCGCTCTAGAACATCAAGAGGTCGTACTCGAGACAGAAGATATCGTGCAGGTTGTCCTGAACCGGAAACGCTAAACCATGTGCTGCAGTGTTGCCATCGAACACATGATGCCAGAATAAAAAGACATAACGCCATACCTAATTACGTCGCGAGGGAACTTAGGACGAAGGGGTACGAAGTTGAGGAAGAACCCCACATTCAGACGGAAGAAGGTTTAAGAAAGCCGGACATCATCGCTAAGAACGGAAATGATGAGGCAGTTGTTATCGATGCGCAGGTCAACAGCGAACAAACGGATCTAAACAAGGCACACCTGAAGAAAATGAATTATTATAAGAAGAACAGCAGCTTGATAGAAGCTATTAAAAAACGGTATAACACGTAAACGGTGGTCTTTGAAACGATAACACTGTCTAGCAGAGGGATATGGGGACCTCATTCCGCCAAAGGCCCGTTAAATAGGAAAATTATACGCAAGACCGAGCACAAAGTAATATCAACGAGGGTACTTGTAGGGGGACTCAATGCTTACCGGAGGTTTAACGCTACCACTAGTATGACATGGAGGCGGGTAGACGTGGGATAGAGAAGTCTTTGTTCTCGATAGGTGTGCCTGCGTATCAGGCATAATGTCACGGTGACTTTGACTCTTTATAGGGCACCGTGATTAAAAAAAAAATAAAAAAAAATTAAAAAAAAAAAAAATAGAGGTCTCCTAGAACACCTCTGGGCCTCTTACTGCACAAGAAGCGCCCATTTCCTGAGCTCCCTGAGCATCACTTTCATTCGTTCTTCTATCCATAAAAGATTTTGACTAAGTTTGGAAAGATTTACGTCCCTTGCTACGAGTACACGTCTTACTGCGCGTGTCGCTCACTTCTTGATGTCTCCTCCGTACCTTGGGCCCACCCTTTCTGTGAGTGGAGTCGGATGCTCCCACTCCCCATATAGGTAGCCGGTATACATTCGGATACTCATGCGTTTGCGTAACGCACGAAGCAATCCGTGGCACTCAGCTCTACATCCTTTTTCTTCTTCCCTATCCTCTAGTAGCTTCCGCTTGTAGTTACCGATTATCTGGATTGGCACGTGTGACAGGTCCCAGATATCACGGGGCTCCGCTAAAATGAAAGGGCTGCTAGGTGGCACTGGTTGCACCGGAGCGACTTCCACGAAGGATGAATGGGCATCCCCAACTAGTGTGGATTCCCTTATCCCCCAGGTCGACGCTAATTGACTCAACATTTTGCTCCTCTCAATTCCCCTGAGTTCCCACCCGATCCTGGCGAACCTATCTTCCCACGCTCCCAGGTCTTTTTTAACTACGCGTAGCTCCTTCCTCATCTCCATTGTGTACAGTAATCCGTTGCTCTAATCCTCGAGCCAGGCGCCCATCCTGTTGCAACGGTCTACTCCGCAGCCGCCCAGTGCACTAGGTGTTAGTGCGTATGCTGCACATTTGGCTTTTTCTAAGCCCTGGGCCTCAGCAAACTCTAGGTACAGCTCGGCACACCCCTTGGGAGAACCGGTTCTTAGTGACAGTAGATGCCACTGACTTAAAGCCGAATAAAGTGGCTCTCCCGGTGTTAGCGGAGATGCCTGCACCGCGTTACGGAACCGGATATTCACGAAACTCCTCGCTAGATATCCGGTTACCTCGTCGCATTCATAACTTCTCCGCAAGAACTCCACTCTCCCTAAGGATATATAGGTCTTTAGGGGGTGTACCTCGTAACCTATGTGCTGGTAACAATCGATAATTTTTTGGATGAACGGCAGTGAAGTGGTGGCGAATATAACGTCGTCACCCTGAGCGTAGAAGTGCTCTACGCTCTGGCGTCCGCCCACTATCACTTCCGCCACCCTTTTAATAGCTCGAAAACTGCAGATGTTAAGCAGTTCGAGGCCCACAACTCCACGGTATTCTTGACAACCTCCACAACCAAGGCCTCCTCCTTGGGTGTGAGTGCAGCATAGCCTAGAGACTCAGTCTCCCATCTTTTCAGTGTTCCGCCACCGATCCCTTGTTTCCGTAGGGCTTGAGCTACTGCCGTAGCCCACCTCCTGTTTGCCCCTCCGCTCCCCAAGACGCCCATGATGCGGGCGGGGTCGTCTTTGATTTGTACTGCAATCGCCATTGCTCGTACGCTGAGTGATTTTCTCTTTTTTACTGGCCTGGTCTTTGGCCTTTTTTCATCGGGTCCCTCCTCTCGAGCACCCTGCTTACCGGGCGGCATCTTCCCGGCATCTTTCGCTGCTGAATTGCGAAATACTGCGCCATCCACCTCCTCCTCGGTGGCGGCGGCCAATCTGGCAGCCCGATCTTCCCAGATCGTAGGCTGCCTCCAATTGGCAATTGTGGGCAGAACAGGCCCAGCCCCGTTCATCGCGGCCCACGTAACGAGACGACTCATCTCGGATGTCGGCGAACCACTCTCTGTACACGCATGCGTCAGCATTCCGTTATTGAAACGCTCGACGTCCCCCGTGAAATACTGTTTCACGTTCTCCGGTTCTGGGCTACTGTGTGAATCTCCCAGTTCTACCCCCGGCCCGGATACGGTGGCACACCTTTGGGGCTTGTGCTGAACTGGCGCCGGAGCCACATCCCTGATGATCTTCCTAGGAGGGGCGGCTTCTTTCGGCTCTTTCTTCTCCTTAGGCTTGGGAGTCGGCGGCACGTGTTTCCGCTTGGCTGCTACCCCCTGCATCTGGTACTGCTTGATGATATCGGCAGGTACCTCCATTCGAGTAACTGGTCCCAGGGGCACGGGTCCACACTCTTCGTCACTACTCGATTCTTCCCCGTCCCAATTCGCACCGGCCCGTATAGCACGTAGCCTGGCTATTAGGTTGGGGTCCATCGCTCCGGATCTGTTACGACGCATCGCACAACTTTCATTTCGGAAAAAGTCACTACTACTAATAAGAACGAGATTAATTAGATATTAGGTCACTATCAACTAACAACTAACTAAAGACTATACTAACTTAACCGCTACAGAACATAAACACACTATAAGTAAGTATTTAAGAAAAAACCCGTTAGAGGCTAATGAGGGTTGCTATCACCCGTTGTATGCTGCCTGTTAACGGCAAAAGGGGCCGAAGTGCCCGCTATGGCCTCTCTCAATAGTCGATTTACTCAGATTTTACTCCTTTCGATCAACCGAAAGGCCTTCACCAATGAAGATAAGAAAAGGTAAGAGTAAAAACTCTATGTAAACCTTGAAATGTTTGAGAAATCTTCTTTAACAATTTTTTGGGAACGCTCAGTGGGGGGGGGGGGGGGGTAATCCGCTTCCCCACTTGGCGGGAGTAACTATGACTCTCTTAAGGGTACCCGCGGCTCCATCGGCGCCTTCCCTCCGGCTCTGCCGCCCGATTCTTA
Organism: Xylocopa sonorina; assembly: GCF_050948175.1. Lineage (NCBI taxonomy): Eukaryota > Metazoa > Arthropoda > Insecta > Hymenoptera > Apidae > Xylocopa > Xylocopa sonorina. Next base: position 927,555 of record NW_027490184.1, on the reverse strand, counting down.
TGAATCGGACGTTGCCCGGCTCCCACCTCGTGGAGGTGCGGAGGGATAGGGAGTGGCCTTTACATCGAGTGGCGCTGATGGATCCGCGTGCACGCTTAAGAGAGTCATAGTTACCTGGGTCGGTGATACGCAATATAGACCTTTCATTAGGTCCTTTAGCCTCTCCCGACTCTAGCTGGTCCTCTACCTCCCATAGGTACCGCCGCTAACACGTGATCCGGTCAGATGGTTGACTTATTGGTTGATTATCTGGCTGAAGCATGTGGCTAAATGAGGTCCAGCAACAACCGGTAAACTGTGCCGTAAGTTAAGAGTACAAATTAAGATCTGTATTGTACTGGCTAGATAGCTAGAAATACTGTACTTTGGCAGTAAACAAAATTTTGATTCAGCACCAAGGTGCGCCCGGTTGTATTTTGATGCAGACAATCGCAGATGTATGGACAAGAGAGGAAACGTGGGGACTTGATGTATCGATTTCACATTTATTATTAGAAACAAATAATGGACACAGTTAATGATGCCTCGACACGAGCGAATCAGGTTCCATTTCGCTCGTGGCGGATTTATCCGCTACTGATCAGGGAACCATTGTTGACGCCCTGGCGAGTAAACGGACTACGAATTCGGCCATACAATTTAAAATAGAGTTACTACTCACTCCGAACTCGACATGTAGCTGTTGTCTCCAAAAGGGCATGCATATTGGCCTGTTAAATATGAGGACCTAAAATCGCAAATCACCCAGTATCATAAACAAGAATTAATACATTATATTTGCAGTAAATGCCTTCGACAGTTTAAAGGCATTCATAATTGGGTATGCCATTACCCGAAATGTAAGGGGCCGCCTGATACCTCGTTACCGTACTCCTGTGAGCACTGTGAACTCAGATTTAATTCACAAAGTGGCCTCTCGACCCATGAACGTAGTAAACATCCAGAAGTTCGGAACCAAAAACGAATGCTACAAATGAAAAGCAAAAAAACTGGTGGTCGTAAAGCGTATGAGTGGACCCAAGATGAAGTTAATCTGCTGATCGAACGTAGGCGAAGGTTTCAGAATAAGCGCCAAATTAATAAAGAAATTCAGAAATTTCTATCATCTACATCTTGTAAGCAAATTAGCGACAAGAGGCGGCGACTTAGAGCTAACAGTACAGCACAAGTTGAGTGTTCGAGTTCCGAGTCTGAAGAAGAAATATATCTTAGTGCTAATGAAGACGAGCCACAAGAAATGATAAATATAAGTACAACCGTGAGTGATAATGAGTGGAATTCCTTTATTTTAGACTATATTAAAACTATTGAACTACCAGAAGGCTCAAAATTCGAAAGAGCAAATATTGAATTGGACGCTATATTAACTGAGTTAAATGCAAATGAAGTTATAAATGTAAATATTAAGGAAAAAATAGAGCAATTTATAGATAAAACACTTAAGCCTGTGTTAATACATCGTAGTGTCGTAGATACATCAAGCGGAAATAAAAATAAAAGCAAAAATAATAGGGCTAATAAACAAAAACGGAATCGAATGAATACTAGGCAGTCATCCGATCCCCATTCAACCAATCATGCCTCTAGAAAGCGTTTTGCCTACACAAGGTGTCAAGAGTTGTTTAAAAAATGCCCAAAACGCCTAGCTGATTACGCTATTAAAGGAGATTCTTCTTTTATGACGGATAGATCTACTTTACCCCAAGCTTCGGTAGTAGATCAATTTTATAAGAAATTATGGGAAGCAACCAACCCACAGAGTAATTATATGCCAATAAACAGCGATAGGCGAAGCATGATGGAAGTTTGCCCTAATATGTCGGTTCAAGATGTAATAGATAGATTAAAACGAACTAACTTTACTTCAGCAGCAGGTACCGATGGAGTAAAGAGAATTCATCTTGTTAAAAAAGGTACGCCAGAAATCTTAACTAAATTATTTAATATACTTTTGCGATGAGAATATTACCCTCGAGTTTGGAAAATTAACAGAACTACTTTAATTCCTAAGGTTAACTCAGATTTAAATAATGTTAAAAATTGGCGTCCAATTACAATCGGGCCAATTATAGCCAGAATCTTCTCAGGAATTTTGGACAAAAAGTTAGGACAGTTTATTAATATTAATATTCGTCAAAAAGGATTTACTCGTGAAGACGGATGCAGATGTAATGTTTCAATACTTACGGACGCTATTCAAGTAATGAAAAGTGTGAACGGAGGAGTGGTAACAATAGTGGATATTGCAAAAGCGTTTGATACCGTGCCGCATCAAGCAATTCTTAAACAACTAGATAGAGCAAGGGTTCCTAGTTACTTATGTAATATTATTGCCGACATGTATAATGATTGTTCAACGCGTATTACGTGCGCTAATGGTGAAAAAACCGTAATAAATCTTAAGCGCCGTGTAAAGCAGGGAGACCCGCTCTCTCCCTTCTTATTTAACATTGTACTCGATCCATTTTTGAATCAACTCCAGGAACATAATGACGGTATTGAAATAGGAGGTAAAAATTTGTAGGTTCTAGCCTTTGCAGATGATATCGTCCTTCTGGCAAAAAGTAAAGAAGCGGCACGTCGTCAAATAAATACTTTAAGTAAGATTTTAAAGCAGTTAAATATGGAATTATCAGTTCCTAAATGTGCTACATTTCAAATTGTACATAGTAGAAGGTCATGGTATATTGAAGATCCATCTATAATGGTTAATAATGAAAAAATCCCCTATATTGAACCAGACAACACTTTTAATTATTTAGGTACAAAATTTAGCTCCTGGGGTGTATTAGAAAAGAATGTCTCAGGTCCCCTTTTACTTAAGGGGAGGTCCCCTTTTACTTTCCCCTTAGA